>NW_026136709.1:1517500-1607500 GCF_905237075.1 Dicentrarchus labrax
CTCTCTCTCTTCTCTCTCTCTCTCTCTCTCTCTCTCTCTCTCAGTATCTCCTGCTCTAAAAAAAAATGCAGTAAATGACACCATTATTCATCAGTTCTGATGAACGCACGTCATGCAATTCTAATTTCATCGTGGAGGATGCACACACGCCGACGAGCCTATTCCTTTTACCAACCCATCCGGAGAGTAATTGTAAATATTGATTGGAGACGACAAATCAATGGAATGATTTTGGATCGGCTTAGCCAGAGCCTGCTCTTTGTATTCAGCCGGCTAGTTCAATTAGAATAGAATGGAATAAATTTGCTTGAACTTTTCATACATTATTCATGGGCCCTCGCTCTAGCATTTAAACTCATCGCTTTAATTTGAAAATAAAGAAGAGGGGGGAAATCATAATAATGATTGCTAAATTAACATTTAGGAATTCATTTAAAAGGCGTTTTAACATTTGGAATTTTTAAGGGAAATAAAGTTCATGGGCTGTCTCCGTGAATTTTACATTTTATTGAAATGTGTGTTTTGCAGCACGAGAGCAATCAGCCTGAAGGAAGCCGGAGCGCAGACTGGTGCGCTGCTGCAAAAAGCAGCACTATTTTTATATAATCAAACAAATTAGTTCCCTGCATGCATTGCACCCTCCCTCCTGTGGTATAATCCATATGTTGATTTCTCTCCTTGTGCTGCGGGGGTTGGGGTGGTGGTGGTAATGAAGTGTATGGGGCTATTGTCACACCGTGGCCTGACCTCCCTAACCCCTCATCCCCCCTGTGTGTGCAACCCCCCTCCCCTCCCCCCCAGATGTCATTATGCCCTGGTAGGGCCACACAGGAGCATCGACAGCAGCGGGGAAACCAAATGTCACCGCTGGATGAGAACTTCCAGAGGACAGGGACGGTGCTGCTAGGCCGCGGCCCAGGTAAGAGGCTCGCTGTCGAGGGGTGGGGGGGTTTGGGCTCCCCTTCTTCCCTCCCACGTTTCCAAAAGAGTCAAGTTAACCTCAGCTTTTACACACCCTTCTTTTCTTTTTTTTCTTTTTCTGTTTCTCCCCCCTTCACACACGCTGCTGGCTCGGATTGAAAATGCCACCAATTTTCTCCTTTGCAGAGGAGCCATTGATGGAGCCTTGCCTCACGCTGCAGCAAGGCGTCTTCAATCAATGCGACTGGCCCACTCTCTCTGTATGTGTATGTGTCTGTTTGCCGCCGGAGCCTGAAGGGGGGCTGCTGATGGCGGCGGCGGTGGTGATGGTGGTGGTGATGATGATGATGCGATGGCAGTGGCGCTGCCCACGTGGTTTCTGGCTTAGCTCCCCGCGTTTACTGAAAGACTCTCTTCGGTGACGGGTATTCTTGGGTGGATAATACGGATCACGTTGTTATTGCTTAAGAATACGCGTAGTCGAGGAGAGTCCTCTCTTCGCCCAACACCAGCAACACCCCCCATCCCCCGACACCCACCCACCTCACCTCACCTCACCCCTGACTACCCACCCACCCACGGAGGACTGTCAGGACTGTCTCCACCTATCCAAAAAAGAAACACCCCGCCTCTTCTTTGTCCTGTACTGCATTGCACTGTTGTTTTTTCCCTTCTGCCCACTTCCTATCTGCCGAGCCATGGTTCGAGGTCGATAGTGTCCTCACGTCTATCCCACCATGCATCCTGTCAATCTGTCTCTGTCTCCGTGGCGATGGGCAACGCAGTGTGTGTGTTTTGTTTCCGTCTGTGTGTCTGTCGGAGTTGTTGCTTCTCGATTGTTCGGTGTCGCAGAGAAAAAAAACGTGTCTTCGTCTCGTCTGACAACAACTTCTGATAACTCTCACTGCATGAGCGGTGCCTGTTCCCATAATGCAAGGCCAGCATGGCAGCCTGCACACTAACACCAACACGTATAATTACAATAGGAGGGTCAGGGTTTATTAGTGGTTTTGCAGATACGGGGTCAGTAAATGACAAATCATATGAAAGCGGCACAATTTTATTTGTAAACCAAAGATGTAAACAATACACAATGCTAATTTCAGTGCTCTGATCACCAGTGACCAGTTGACCAGTATGGCCGGATAAACCTACTACAGGGCCTTGGGGCAATAATAAGCAAGTAGACCCCCATTAACCCCCCTCTCCACTCATCCTCTGAAATGGGTGGTCATTTGATTAACCCATTAATGTCCACAGTGGAATTTTATAATTTCACTGCACTTAAATTACTAGCTGAGTCAAGCACAAATCCAGTTACATTTTTAAAATTGGTTAAATTATTATAATTTTCTTTCCCCAGGAAAGGTTAAGAATTTCAAAAATTCATAATTTTTGATTCACACATAGTCTGGACTGTTATAATATAGGTTAAAAAGAAAAATGATAATATTTTGCTTTTTCTTGGTCCATTGTTGCCATTGTGCAGAAATGTTATAATGTATTCGTATGGGATAAAATGAGTAACTCCTAATGACTAATAACTAAATATATTATGATGCAGAAATGGCTGTATTATATGATGTTTTATCAAATGCTTGGCCCCATTGAATTTGGAACAACTTCAATAATTCAATATGTGCTTTGATCCAGTGTAAATCTGATCTTTAACATGTCAAATTTATGTTTTTTATGTTTTTTTTTTTAAAAGGAAAATCAACTTATCTACCAAATAAGGCCTGGTACATATGTTCAATCAAACATTTTGATTTTGTCATGTGTTGGCATTTGTTGACAGTTTCCACAGCAGATTTTGGGTTTCAACCTCGAACAGAAAACAATACATGGGACTTTTTCTTAACATACTAAATATAGACGTTAGTCGTTAATGGGTTTTGGAACATGCAAAATGTAAACGCAAAACTAAAATTAGTGAAAGTCAAGAGACTAGATTTTGATATAGACCCTCTTCAAGACAGGGGCCTCAGGATTAGGAAATAAAGCTGGACCCACTTTGAGGGCCCTATTATCAGTTGATTTTGCACAAATTGAATGAGCACAAACCAGTTCACATACAGCTCCAGGGGCCGCTTTGTTATCAGTAATCCAGCCTTGCTGGCCAAGTACAGTTAATCATATATTCTATAAAACATCAGAAGAAAGTGAAAATACCTGAACAATCAAAAACCCCTAAATATTAACCACTAGATGTTTAGCATTTTTGCTGGATTAATGACATAAATTGACTTTGACTGAATTGATTACCTAAATCACTGTTCAAATCAATTATTGACTGACTGTTCCAGTTCTAATCATCGTCTGTGATGAAAAAGGTTCTCGACTAGTAACCCTTTTATTTTGGGTTTGTCATTTTCGGGCCTGTGCGTTAAAGAAAGGACATAAAAGATAAAGTTTTGCTTTCGTTCGTTTAGGCCCTGCTAATAGTCTAAAAGCTGTGTAAGACCTCATCATAATGAAAATATTAGTATATAGTAGTAGTATATATATAGTATAGAATATAAGTATTTTACTTTACTAATAAGTCAAATTAAGCCTGTAATATTTGATGAGGTCTGAGCAGACAGTATTTCATCTGGTTGTGCTTATAGAGTGGAACCTATTCTCCATGTAGTGCGTTTATTATGGGGCTGAGCCGAGCTGCCTCTCACATTCCCCCCCTTTATGCCCCTTTTTTATGCAAATGGTTGCTCAAATGACATTTATCGCAGTGAGGTTTACACCACATGTAATGCTGCTGCTGCCGCTGAGCCTCACACACACACACACACACACACACACACACACACACACCGAGAAAACAAAATGTCCACCACGAGCGGTCGACAGCTCAACTTATGCAACGAGGAGAGAGGCGTCTAGATAAACAATTACCCCTGGCTCAAACGCTCTATAACCACCTTTCCCGTGATGCGCCATGAATATGGATTCCCTCTCCATGTCTGATGGCACATTCTGAACCTTAACACCCATGTAAAATCCATTTAAACACCTAATAGGATCAACTTGACTCATACAGCCACGTCCTCACGCATGTCACCTCCCGTGATCATTCGCTGGAGATTTCCTCGTTGTGTCAGGGCTAGTGTAAATCACTTCTTTTACACGCCTTCCTCCTAGCTCGTATGGAATATCAAATGAGTCCCGGCTGTTTTCGAATATTCTCAGGCATTTTAAAGTTAGCCGCAGAGTCAGTCAGACACGATTGTAATTATACAAATCATCCCGGTCATTACCATTGCAGATTATTCAAATAATACAATTATATGTTTAACACTTGGCTCGGTTGATAATTACCGTTCCTTTTCTGGTGGAAACAAACAAAGCGACATGCTAAAATCTGTGTAGGAGGATGTAAAGTAGAGTGGCGTAAATAAATAAAAATCACACACACACACATCGTTTCCCTCCCCTGTATTTGAGTGTTGATTGTCGGGGACAGAGCAGAGTGGACGTCCAATCGCTGTCTGTTTTCTGTGCGTCCGTGTGTCTCTTGGTTGCTTGTTGTTACTGCTACTGCTGCAGGGCCTCTGCTGGCTGCTGCCATGTGATCCAGTCATTTTACATCATGTGAACACTTTATACTCACTTCTGCTGATACACTGTAGGCCTCTAGTGATTTATTAGCTGTAAAAACTGGCGACATTTGTCCACTAACTTAACTCCACCTTAATGAATACACTATTAATTGAATATGATTTCAAAACCAGATTCTTGTCACATTTATCGACTTCCAATGCTTAACTGATGCGATAATAACTGCTTACAAAAAGGCTCGTCAGTGACAATGATGTGGTATAAAGTGCTGTCTTAGTGTCATTCTGTGTGTGTGCCAGCCTGTATTTGGATTGTCTCTACTTGTTTTCCAAGAGCTGCCATGCCGTAAAACACATTGTTGACGCGTGACATCAAAATGCAATGGACGATTTCTTTTTGAATTTGATTTAATGAATTTAAAGCATCATTGTAACAGCTGCTGATGGCACTGGGATGTCTAAACTGCTAGTGATCTAATGTGAACGCCATCTCTGCACACGTCTATCTCTGCAGTCAAAGAGCTGTTGTGGTTGTGCACTAATGTATGCTGCTCTGTACTAATGGCATGCTGCTGCTGCTGCTGCTGCTGATGATTGTTTTAAAGCTAACCAGAGACGAACGCTGCATGCATTTCAATCATTCAACAACAGCAGTGATGATGAGAATGTCATTTTCCCCCTGTAAGTGTGCCTTATTTCTGTCAATAAAATGTGGCTGTAAACATAAATAAACCCCTCTTTTGAAATTGAAATGTGAAATGAAGCTTTAATTAACACAATATGTAGGATGTATGTGAGAAGAGGCCTTCGTTCTAGCACTCCAGGCCTGTTTTAGCTGTAAATTCGACAAGAAACATCAGATGAGATTATGAATAATGTTCGTAACGAGATTGGATTCCACAGTGGATTACTTCTTGCAGGCCTGTGGATGTTAAAGTTGGAACCCTGAATACGTCTTCCTCCGGCAGAGGACTGGTCACGGACTGCCGCCTAAACATTTTTCTGTCTCTGCTCTTTTAAAAAAAAAAAAAACATCCTGGATCTCTCTGCAGAGGCCTTATTTCCAGTCATCCCACAGACAAACCCAAAGATTAAAATAAGCACTTCCCCTTTGCTCTACCTTCTCACTGGGAGTTACAGCAGCTCAGTTAGGAGAAGAATAAATAGCCAGTCTGGGCTTTTAACTTCTGCTTTACACAGACTGAGCCTCGGGTAGAAGGGAATATTTAGCTTTAAAAATGTTATGTATGACATCAGATCAAGATCAATTTAAAATTTAAAAAAATAAAAAAATAATCCGGATTGGGAGGGTTACTTTAAAAAAGTACTAAAAGTAACACAAAGAGATTTCTTTGTTTCTTTTGTAAAATCAAATATGCAAATAAAGATAAGAGAAAATAAATTATTTGACTTTTATGTGTTTCAAGAGGCCTTCTTTATTTTAAGGGGTGTAAGACAACTTAAAAAATAAGGTAGGCCTATACCTCAGCATTGTGCTAGAAAATTAAATGAAATTGTTATTTTTCAACATATATTCCCAGAACCTTCGCTCTCTGCTAAACTGCCTTATCCTGCATTAGTAAAGTACGCAGTTAAAACAACTAAAGAGCTGATAGAACAATGAGAAGAAAACACAGACTATGTCTAAAAGAAGCCTATTCAGTCCGTATGATTGTTAAAAATTAAACAAAATACATACTACAAACAGAGAATTGTAAAGAAATATAAGGAAAAGTTAACTCTGATCAATTTTCACAAAATATAAGCTGTTCAAAATTAATCGAAATCTCTCGTTTAGCACAAACCTCCTAGAGTTATTGTGTTCATTGTACAGGTGTTCCCTTCTGTTAATGTTATGTATTGAATATAATATGAAATAAAGCATAAAATATGTCACTTAGTCGGTTTAGAAAAGAGGTCTCAACCACTAGTGTAATGGGCCTTTTCTTTGTATCCTGATTACATAACTCAATTACATGTAATTTGTTTCTTACCAAGCCTGCTTAAAAAAAACTGATCATGGATCAGCAGAACAGTTCCTTTTACTCTATGGTACACACCAATGATGGATAGGGGAACCATCATTGGTAACAAACAAATGGTCATATAATTTACTGGTAGGCCTTGTATTGACATATTTATTCGTCCTTGTTTAATGATGCAGATTCATGATGACTTGTCTCATATAGGTGCTCAGTGTCTATGGGACACCCAATGTTAGCTCACTGTCATGCCGCTGTTCAGTAAAACATTTTTACTATTATGGTATTCCATATATTTATTCCATGTATTTATTATTATATAATTATATAAATACAAGTTTTTACCATCAAAAGAAACTGTTTTACCATATGAAGAAAGTTTTTCCATGAGAAATGATAAAAAACTACTATTCCTTTAAAATGTTGCATAAATAAAGAGTTTTCCATGAGATATTATGGTGTTTTACTCTTACAGAAACTGTATTTCACCTATTTAGAGTTTACAGTATTTTGAGTCATGGTTTAACAATTATTCACCATAAAATCTACAAACATTTCTTTAGTTTTACTACGGTTTTCCTCTCACTGTAACATTGACGACTCAGTGCTTAAACGTTCTGCAGCCCATCCTACCAAAATACACACCCACAGGTGAGCTGAGTGAAGAGCTAAAATACAATTAAAAATTTCCAGGAAAACTTAAATTATTTCCAGTATATTTGGTTGTTTCAATCAATTTCTACAGATAGTCTTTAAATTGCCAGGTTTTCCATGGTGCGTGGGAATCCTGCTCCAAGAGACACAATATCCAAAATTGTAATTGTACCAAATCTGTTATGTGTGATGATAAATTACAAGTCAAAGTAAATTCAAGCAAAAATACGGAGGCTTACATTTCATGGAGGTATAGTAGTGGACAAAAAGGATCCGGAAAGATCCAACGGTATACAAGTTCATGGATCTGTATCCAGATGTGTTTATCATACAGTGTTGGGTTAGTTACTCAAAAGTTTTTATTACTCATTACACTTAAAAATAATATTATTACTTTACTTATTCCTCCCTGCCAATAGTATTTACTGCTACTCTGCACAAACTTGCCAAAATTCATATTTACAACGATTAAAATCCCGTTTTGTTTGTTAAAATCCAAGTAATGGACTTTTTCCAGCTGCTGAATTTAAACGTTTCACTCTTAGTTTCCTTCATGACTCCGAAAATGAATCCAAGGATGTGATTTGATTGTTGGATTTCAGATCAGATGAAGGCAACAACAAAAGTAAGGTTGTAAGTAATTTTTTGGGTGGTAACTCTAATATTATTTTTGAAATATATTAGTAATTAGTTACCCTACTAGTTACTGGGGAAAGTAATGTAATTACTGTATTATTACTAGTAATGCCTTACAGCCCAACACTGGTCATATTATCAATATAAAAAAAACTGTCAAAGATCCAGTCTGTAATCTTCTGCATACTGTCTGTATCTTTGACCAATATTAGTGTATCACTACCTTGAATAGAACTGTATTTATATGCATTTATGTCAGTGTAGGATGATTCTGCCACACAATCACTTAACTACATTATATGTGACTCACTAGATGGGACCTCTCCAACCCGGACCGCCAAGAAAATCAAGAGGACACCCTGAGCTTCCCAACATTGTTATTCACACCAGATAACTGATCTACTGTCGGCGGCTATTTGCATCCTCTTATCACCACACAGCAGACCACCATATTACATCCTATTTAATTTAGCCCGCAAACACCCCGAGCGTCTTGGTACATTTTATCTCTTGTAATCCTGTTAAAACCGCAGTAATTAGAATCCCAAAACCAGCCCTGCTGGACTGCAAACACACATGCCGTAGCCAAGCACAATCCACGGTTCTTCATTAGAACGCAGAATATTTTACAATATCTTCTTTTTTAATTTGACATTTGTTCTGTGTAGGCTGAAGTCCCAGTTTATCCATGAGCCAGCAATATTACATTCCGTGTGAAGTTAAGAATGAGATTTTTTGTGAATTGAAAACAAAAATCTAATAATTAATTGGGTCTTAGCCAAAATTTCAAACACATTTCTTTGTTGCGGTGTGTCGCTGACATTACGAGGGAGGGGTTTAATCCCTGAGAGGAGGCTTCACAGCTATTGGCTCACCCTGTTTTCAGGCCACTCATTACTTATTAAGCAAACTATTAAGGAAAATTGACGGTAATGATGGGAGGGATAGGACCCAGGCTCATTTGGCAGAAACGCCACAGGAAATATTCAGCTTTTGTACTAATTAATTATGCATCATCTTTACTTTGCTCTCTCTGTAGACTGAGCTGGGTGTAATGTAGCACAGCACGCTCAAGTAGGTAAAAAGGAAATGATGCTCATAACTGACAAATATAAAGAAATATACCGTATGCACAATTTTGATATGAAATGTTTAGTCTTGCAAGATAAATATCAAAAGTTCGGGGTCACCTGCCACAAAAGCTTAATTCAGTACAGTCATATGTTTTAGAAGACTATTGTAGATTTTTTAATGGTCTTTCATGCATGTACAAAGTCATCTTTACAAACAGATTGTACAGTGGTTCAACCAGACTGACAACTGAAAGAGCAGGAAGATCCTCTAAGCAACAGTTCAATAAGAATATAAGATATCAGCAGTCATTGAAAGAAACTGTTAGCTTAGCATCAACCTTGGTGCAGATTCATATAGAGTAACAGGTCCCTGTTTCAGTGTCAAGTGCACATTAATGTCTCTAACAAGCTGGAATTAACGGGCGTGTTGCTTTAGCAAAGCTATTCTTATAACTTCCAAATAGAAACATTAGCTTGGTGTAGGGTAGCACTGTTGTTTATTAGCTGAATGTACTATGGACTAAATGATCACATTTTAAACCTCTTCAATCTATTTCAAATGTAGATAATACATTTGGAGTATGAGTTATAATCTCTGTTCACACAGACAACGTTACATACTTACTGGCCAACTGTTTATTAAATTACATTATTTTTTTAATTAAAACTATAATAGGGTTATACATTTAACAATATAAATTCATGTTCAGATGTCTTTAGATTCATTTAGCCTTTTCAGTTGTTGTCTTTTTGGCCTTCTTGTCTTCAGAATGTGCTGGCCTCTTTTGTCACAGAATGCACTACGACAATCGTTGTCGACAAATCTTACAGGATAAATCTGATAATATTCTATATTTTTCATCTTGGCAACAAACCCCATCTGCAGAGCAATGCCAACAATGAGTGTGTCCTACAAACAAGCCTTTTCTTTCTCTCTGCTGTAGAGCTCCATTGTTGTCCAAAACTGGTAAAACACTGTTGCACTGGGTGACATGTTCCTTCATTACCATGAACACACACACACTGTAGTTTATTTTGACTCAGTCCCACATACACTGTTCTGCTGCCAGAAATACCCACTAGAGCACAAAATGAGGATTAATCCGCTGCTGAAAGTAAATGCAATATTTCTCTTACAGTGACCAGCTGGTTTTAAGAAATTCTGAACCTTAAAAAACAACTATTAATGTGATTTTTGAAAATGTACATCTTCAGTAGGAACTAATGGCCACATAGAGCCATAAACAAATCCTGTCTTGAAATTGTTTATATATTACTAATTTACAACAGCACTTTGTTTATAATTATAAAATGTGCACATGGTTCAGTATGCAGCTTGTACAGTGTGATGTAGAAACTTGAAGTCACCAGTGCACATACACTGAGAATGGACTTTACAGTGAAGTAAATGGTAAATGGTAAATGGACGGTACTTCTAGTCTTATGACCACTCATTGCGCTGAACACTACATGCCACACTCACACATTCATACACTGATGGCAGTGGCTGCCATGCATCCAACTGCTCATCAGAATGGAAACTAAGCATTTATACATACTCATACACTAATGCACAAAATAGGAGTGAAGAAGAAGCAGTTCCAGGACTGCACATGTGTTATTAGTGAAGTAACCAGGCAGCAATTACATCTCCTTTAAAACATCAAAGTAATTCAATAACTTGGTGTGTAAATGCCATTTCTAGGAGACGGGGTTGCACAGCCAGGACAGAGAAGTCAGAAAGACACAGACATGGTTGGTTTTTGACTTTTTATGGGGTCTGTGGACAACACAGAAATATAGAACAACCAAATTAACTTTCAAGCCCTGTGAATTCATACAAATGTTTAATTGAAAATATGCCCATACAGTAATTATTCTAATTTGATTTAGATGCTTTAGTTCAGTTCTTAAAATCCACTGGATTTCGATTGTGGTGAAGCACATTTTTAAAATCCAGATTCCCCACACTTAGTGATGACCAGAGTCCGGACAGTCAGCAGCACCAGAACTGGAACGCTGACGTTTTCCACCAATAGGGAGCTGGCTGTGCTCCAGTTTTTCACATGTAGTTTTGCCCTGTTCAGAGCATTTCAACCAAAAATAAATTGATCGTGTCATATGTTACAGGTCGTGGTGCATTGTGCAGCGCCCTCTGTTGATGATACATCCTTGATTTGTATGTGTCCACTCATCAATAGCCTGTAGAATATCACAGAACCACTTTGGTTCGCTTTCTATTTTTTCATTCCAGCTGGGAACCAACTTTTTGGTTTCTGAACTGTATTTTTGGTCAAAAAGCTCAGAATGGTTCAAGCCAGAATGAAGCTGGTCCCCTGTTGATGGAAAAGGCCTGTTAGGGAGAGGATATCTTAAAGTGTCTCCTGAGTCCGCTCTCTTCCCCTCACTGAATCGTGATAACAATTCTGGCTCTCTTCCTCCCTCCTCTTCTTCCCTCCCCTTCTGCCCAACCCACCCACCCACCCACCAACCAACAGCATAATGTGGTTTCCGCCAACAAACCCTGTCTGCAGTATTAATCAATTGGAAATGTGCTGCATTTCCTCTCTTCCTGAGACAAAAGCACACAGACGACTCCCTCTGTTTCTCATTTTTTCCCCTTCTCTCATCCCTTCTTTCCACCTTTATAGCCTAATATTGACTTTAATGAAGGAGTCGCTGGAGCTTATATACACAAAATACCTCACAATTAATAACTATATCTCTCTCATCCACTGTAGGATGCTCTGCCCAACTCCCCTAACGCATCTTTAATGTTTCCCTTCTCCCATTTGTTTTTAAAGTCCAAACAGGGGATGAGGGCTATGCTAACAGTATTGTAGCCTTAATAACGGCAGGGTAAGTGGCTCTGCTATCAAATACGCCCGCACTCATTTAAACAAGGGCTGCTATGAAATGTATCCACATCAGTGGCTCCAAGATAGGGAGCTAAGCAATCTATTTAAAAAGCAATCTATTTCTCGCTGTCGTGGAGATTGCACAGATTGAATGGGGGAGTCCGATCCTCAGCGGACGGCCCTCTCGATCCCACCCTCCACTCCTCTTTTATCTCACAGCTCCTCTCCAATTCCTCTGCTATGGGCTGCTTACACAGGAAAGGGTAAAAAAGAAAAACAGGAATATGACAAGCATTCTCTCCTCATAATGCATCTAATTAAAACAAATAACCCAAACGATCTGAGCACAGATGATAACTCTTCATAAACCCCCTCCACTCACGTTTCATAGACACCACCAGGCCGTAAAATGTTTCAACAGGGCAATAAGCTCAACATGATTTATTTAAATAGCAAGAAATCCATGAGTCTGTATGAACTGGGGCTGCTATTTTCATCATTAATTAATCTGTAGATCGTTTTCTCCATTAATCAATTAGCCCTTTGGTCCAGAAAATGTCACAAAATGGTAAAAAAAATAAAATAAATCAGTGTTTCCCAAAGTGCAAAATGATGTAATCAAATGTCTAGTTTTGTCCACAATCCAAAAATATATAGTTCGCTGTCACAGAGCAGTGGTTCTTAACCTGGTGGTTGAGACCCCAGCTAGTGGTCATCAGAGCTTCAGTTTCAGGTCATCAGTTTGTTAAATTATTAAGGGGTCCCTTAAGGAAACAGGTTGGGAACCACTGTCCTAGAGGATGAAATGAAGCAGAAAATATTCAAATTTGAGAAGCTAAAATGAGAATTTGGACATTTGACCTTAAAAACATATGTCAAAACAATTAATCGATTGGCAATATAGTAATTTAATATTAATCGAATTATTGACCAATCATTGCAGCTGTAGTATGAAAACCAAAACTGAAACTATGTTCTTTGCTTGAAAGTTTTATTAATGGTTAAATATTTCACAGCCTGGGCCTGCCTCAGTTGCAGTAAGCATTCTAATGTGTCACCTAACTCCATTGGTGAAATATGGGGAATCTTAAAAGTGAAAATCCATTAAGGCTAAAGATGTAACTGAAAACAAATATTGAGATGTGAACAGATAATGTGCTCTATGGATGGATGTAAAAAGCATCCAGATTTTTCAATTCAATTTCAAAATACATTATTTTCCATTTTCCTTAAATGTATTATAATTACAACAGCTCCTTCTGTGGAATAACAACAGTCTGTATGTTGGGTCGTTTAGTTAAAGGCTGATAAAATACTTGGATTTCATAAATTGTTACTATTAAACTCCACCCCCCTGATAGCAAGTATGATCAACACAGAACCAGCTAATTAACATTAACAGAAAGCATAAACTATGAAGTGCAGTACAGTGAGTACAATAACAATGTGTGGAATGGTGGTAGCAAGTGCAGGTGCAGCAACAGGTCCAATGAGATGCACTATTGAGACACACCAAGAGTCGTGCTTCGAGATATTTAGCATTTCATTAGGATGATCAGGGACAAGTTATAGAGAGCCAAATTTAACTGTGTTGTAGAGCACTTCGAACTAAAGGAGGAAACAGCTCAAACTTATCTAAGCAGTTCAGAGGCAAATATCTATATATTTAAATTAACATAAATGAGTTCATGTTAAAATACATTGTTGGATTTTTTTGTATCAAATTCAGTAACAGGAATTAGGTGGAATTTGAATTGTCTTTAAGATCCATAAAGACCCCCCTGGCATCAGTAAAATGAAGTACTGCCAACTGTCACAAGTTTCCGCCTTTAAACTTCTCTCCTGCTTTTTCAATCATACAGTCATCATTAAAACACACAATAAATACACAGCTCCAACCACAGCGTCCTCCATCTTGTTGTATTGTTGTTATAGAAACAGTTGTCGCACTGAAAGGACATTGCTATACTAACTAGCCACAAACCAGCTTATCGTTCCTATTGGCGGTGTGAATGCAAACAGGAAAAAAAAGCCCTTGAAGATATAGTTCTTGGGGGAGCTCCTCAGAACTGTTTTTGTCCAAAAATGCCTATTCACAAATCCATGGAAGTAATGGAAGTAAACAAGTCAGCATTAATGCGGTGGCGTCTACCTACAGATATAAGTGCGTTTGAATGCAAGCTGTACTAAGAAGTGTACAATTTTCTACTTTTCCCTTTACTTTCTATGTAACTTTTTTTTACATTGATGTCTAGGAACGTTTTTACAAATATAGATGCTCTGTGATGATTAAATGCAACTCTTGATTGATTGCTAGTACAGTAGTATTATACAGTACATCACCTAAAATGTGGCGGATGGTCGCTCCATCTTTTTCTCTATTTCTGGCTATTGTCATAATAAATGTCTCACTGATATGTAAAACATATAGACACTAAGATCTCCATCCATGTAAGGTACCTTCATCAGTAACTGGGGGCCACTGCTAGTTGTCAATCCAACATTCTATTGCCACAGAGTCACTACGACTCGCCACCACAGTAATAATGGCGGAGCACACAAACCAATCGCTGGCTTCCTGTATTGACACATTTTTTTTAACGTAAAATTCCCATATTCGTTACAGCTGAGTACTCACTCACCCCTTATGTTCTAGTTATGTCCATTCATTGTAATCAGATGGGAGGTGGAAGTCATATGGCATATTACACTTGTAATCAGAGGAGTCTCTCATGTAGCTTTGTGACTGGCAGTCAAAGAAGCAGAGTCAAGTGACCCTACAACCTTTGTTCTTTTCCTTGTTCTTTGTGACTTTACAGTACACTGACCCCCTCCACCTCCAAAAAAGAAGTAACTGTTGATGACAGAGTTGCTAATGAGCTTTTCAGGAAAATATAACATCTTTGTTTAACTAATGGTAATTACTTTAAATCAAAGCATCTCATATTGCTTGGTGCTGAAGCCAATCTCAATCCACTTATTTCTTTTAAAAAAATGATGCAGTTAAACTAATCACCGGAGCATTGATGCAGTGAATGAACAATTATGGACCAATACAGCAGTTTTGTGGAAGTGAAATTGTAAGTGAATATAAAATAAATGTCTGTTACACTTGGGTCAGAGTGGGTCATAGTTAAATCAGGTAGTGCCTTCTAGCTCCGGTAGGAGCATTTATCTTTGAATTCACAGAGTAAGTGATTTGTACATGGTCAATGGCTTGCGTGGTTCGTCTGTGCACTCTGTCAAGCAGAGATGGTCCAAATTTCCAAATCTCAGAAATAACATAAAATATCTCACAGATTACCGTCTAATTCTCTTCTTGATAGAACAAAACAGAATTAAAGTGATCTGAATCCATGAGGAGGAGCTTCGGCAAACTGCTTCATATCTTACCACCTCCTCCTTCACCTCCTCCACCATGCATGCAGAGAAAATGTGCACCCACATATAATGCATAAATACACACACAAGTTTACAACAAGGACGTGTTCTTAATTTAAAGCACATCTCACAGTCTTGTTTTGCAGAACTCTGATTGGTTGAACAAAGTCCTGTTGGGAGGCAGGTTCATATTTAGTATCAGCATGAACTGATCTTTGGTGGCAGTTGATCAAGGTATGAACACGACATTTACATATGACTTCTAAAAGTTGTTGGCAAAGGAATTAGCAAACATTTGGCTGTTTACACATCCAGCAGACAGAGCAAAATTCATTTGGAGACATGGTCGCAAAATGCAAACAACTGTAGATAAAAACGGCTCAGGTCTCTGGGTGATTTATTTTCCTGCTCTCACTTGTACTGAACGCTTTTTAGGTTAGTAACAGAGCAAGTAGCCTAAAAAGGTTTTCTTCTCATCCTCAAGGACAGGGTGAGGGGCTCAGAAGAAACTGAGAGTTGAGGTAGTTCAGCATCTGATCAGGATCCCTCTTGCAGAGTCCTGCAGGGCTCAGTACCGGAACCGACCCGTTATTAGTAAAATCCAGACTTGCCACAACCCATTAATTAATTCCCATGAATGACAAGAATATCTATATATATATAGATATATATATAAATATTATAATTAACCATAGTCTGTTCGATCACCAACTATGTTGCTACTCACTATGCTGCTGCATTCACACAGCCAGCTGGGCACTGATGTCCATCAAGCCCTGTGCCAGTTTGCTGAATCCATCCCCACACACAGTTTCAAAGGATGTCCCGACATACAAACTGCACCTTGTTTTGGCAGTTTGAGAGTTGTGTTCTTGGAAACATTTCTGTCAACTGGCACAGCACCTGTGCTACTGCTGCAGCTGTATCTTTCCTCAGAGAAGACGTGCGAGTTTGCGGCATTCACAATAAAAAGTAATTCCAGCAGGTGATAAGGTTTGATGATACTTAGATGATTTAGATGTTAAAAATAGCCTGCACAGTCATTTCAGATTTCTCCAGGAAATACGCATTTTTGCTGCCCGCCCACATTTAGTTAACTTTTACCCCTGCCCATACCCGTGATATTTTTTCCGGTCAATGTTTTGTAAGTCACACAAGTCTTTGCAATCAGGTGCGTCCCAAGTCATGACAGTTGTTTTAGAAAATGAAGGGAAATTGATTTGTGACACACTTTTAAAAAAACATACGGTTTAATCTTTGGGTTTGAGGGAAGGTATTAAGAATTTTCAAGTCAAAAGGCTCAAGTCCAAGTGAAGTCAGGGTCATTGGTGTCCCAAGCCGAGTTACTAGTCTTTTTTTTTTGTCAAGTGGAGTCTACAGTCATCAAATTTCAGACTCAAGTCTGAATCAGATCAGTCATGTCCACACCTTTGCCCACAGGTACCTGACCCTGTGCAGGACTCATGTGGAGAGCATTCAACTGGGAGGAGACACCCCGGGGCAGATAAATATTATATATTCCATCTGGCCTAGAAAAGCCTCAGGACCAACACCTGGAGAAGTAGATGAAAGTGGAAGTATGGAATATCTTTGTCAGGACAGCCGATAAAATGTAGTGATCTTACTGTTACTGGCTGACACAGGTGGTCACATTCCTGTCAGCTCACTAGACGGAATTCTTCAGAAAGGATGATTCATTCAAAATGAATGCTGCTTGGTAAATACACATTTAATATTTTATGCAAACAAACTCATCACAGTATTAAGAGAGAATGTACCTGGGACACCATCCTGGAACAAAGGAAGGAAAAGGCTGAAAATCCTTGTCAGATTTTCAGAATAAATGCAATGATGCAGACTTGGAAGACACTGCTCCCCTCTTATGTAAATGCTTCTGAACATGCATTAAATGAAACCTGTTAGGACAGTTGGTCTCACGTTTGACTGAGGTGTGAGCTGCCGTGTGTGTGTTTGCCATCCTGAGAGCTGACATATGTTCATGTGCTATGTAGCATTTTTATAAACAAAGGGAGACATATACACCCTGTTAGAATCATCAGTGGACCTGTTTTCACAGTATGAAGTGGAACATACACACCCCTCCCACCTCCACACAGGCACACATAGATATACATACAGTGACCCACGCACTAACAGACCATTTGTCACCACTTCGCCACGTAAATTCAGTGCGTGTGTTCTTATGATCTCATACTCGGCTATTAGACTACAGTAAATATACTGCATACACACTGCACAGAGGTACTTTTGCTGTTTCTGTCATGGACTGAAGTTAGATTTTCCATTTATTGTCAATAATCAACTTGTCTGCTTCAATTCAAGAGCAAGACACTTCCAGTAGTGTTCTGTGCCCACAGGAACTCTGGCAATAGCCAAAGCCAGCTGTGAAGACACGTTCCCACCACCCTCACACTCACCCACACCCAATGCTATCACAATCACCTCTCCCTTCTCTTCCTCTCCAGCATCCACAACTCATGGACTACAATACCCTTCAATTTCCAATCCCTCCAGGATTTTTGTTGCAGCCTAAAATCCCTGATTTCTCTGAAGCTTTTATTAAAAAAATGCATGTTGCAGTAATTCTTTCTGCAATAAAATTTTGGAACAAGGCAAAAATTGCAAAACTAGTTTGGATTTTATTTTGTATACTTCATTAAAAATCAATGGCAACTTTTTCCAGTGAGAATAAAATCACTTTCGTTCAATGTTTTGCTCAGGGGACTGCTATGATTGGTAAAAAGTCGGAAAAGTCGCTGTGATTGGACAGAATTGCAAGGTTGCGCAGAATTCAGAGGAATTGAATTGTTTTGTTTGCAACTTCTTGGAGGGACTAGATTCCCCTGTATTTGAACCTAACTGTTTTACATTCCCTCTGGGAAAGGTGGTGGATGGATTTGGGTACCCTCATGATGCTACTTTGTGTGTTGCCAAGGACAATAGCGCTTGGTGAGGTCACCCAAGCCAAACTGGTCCCAGTCCAGAACCCTTATGGAGCGGTAAAGAAGCAAGCTATCTCAGGGAGACATGGACACCCTCCTGAAGCCAGGCCTGGGAGGAAAGCAACTAATGGAGGTACTTTGTGGACCCACCACTTGCAAAGCTGGACATAAGGTTATGTCCTTGGCATGCACCATGACCACCAGGCAACAAAAACTCATTGGATAGGTACAACTGGGAGGAGACCCTGCAAAAAATCTGATCATGGTTGAAGGGATCCCCCAGGAGGAGCTGGATGACATGGCTATGGTGAAGGATATATGGGCTACCTTTCTTGCAGCAGGAGGCATTTCAGATTCCTTTTTATTTTGTCCACATAATGCTTGACAGAACATATACTCTTCTATTTTGAATGGTAAAAATGACTGCACTTTGGCATGCGCCTTTCTAGTCCTCCGACCACGACGTTTAACATTCACTCATTTATAGACATTCATACGCTGATCACAGAGGCTGTCATGCAAGGTGCCAACTGCTCAAAACATGCATTTATATGAAAAACCTGTACCTTAACATGTTTTCTTAGATAACATCAACCACTACACAATAATATTTGATTCACGCATCCAAGATTAAACTGCTGGGACCAATGGTCCAACACGCATGTATGAGATGTTTTTTTTTCAACAGTTGGCCTCAAAATCTTGCAGGCCTTTGAACACCAGGTCCCTATTTTCCCACTTAAAATTGTTATGCCTTGCACATAGAGTCTGATGCATTTTATTATTGCATTCGTTACACAGTTCACAATATGACATGGAGTAATCACACACTGAGGATGATTTTGCGGTCTTCTCACTTGAAAGTAGAGAAAGAAACAGGATATATTTGGTCCAGGGTGTCAAGAACAAGGAGAGTTTCTCCTGCTGATAAAGGAGCTGTCTGCTTGCTGCTGTTGTTCTTTCTCACTCCTTTCTCTCACTTCCTTACTTGCTTCTCTCTACTGGAGGTTCCTCCACTGGCTGTCGACACTCTGTCTGCATTCTGCATTTCTTACCGCTGCTTAAAGAGGCTGACCTGTCCCCCCTCTCTGTCTGTGTGCTGTGCTCATATGACTGGCACGAAAAAAAAATGCAGAAAATCGAACAAAAGTTTTTTATAGTTGGTGTGTAAACATGATTGACACAACATGAGGCTGTATTTATTTTTAAACGTACGACAATTTCTAATCAAAAGTACAGACTTGGTGTGCAATGGCCTTTTAGGGGTTAGTCTTTAATAAAGAATTATCATAAGGAATAATGTATAAATGTTGTCAGAATGTAAGTAATTTTGAGCAGCCCATTTCTTTAAATGAGTGTACACTGGGACAAACATTGGAAATAAGCAACATCATACTGCCATACATCAAGGAATTAGGGCCTTGCAGAAACAACAAAATAAACAATGCAGTATCTGTTAAATGGATTCATCGAAATGACAGCTAATATATAGGGGGTAAGTCATTACTTGTAAGTGTTGTTTATTCTAATAATTTACCAAAAATTGGACTTGAGAAATATCTATATAATAAACCATTATTTTATTGTTGTTGTTTTTTACTCATGTGGCTCAGTTTATATGTCTTTGACATATAACCTGGGAGATGTGATTGGATTAATCCAATCCGATCCAACTTTATTTGTTAAGCACTTTAAAAACAACCAAAGTTGACCAAAGTGCTGTACAGGAAAATAAATAAGACATCATAAATGTAAACAGTGATGGTGATGATGAAGTGAGGAACATAGACAGTGATGGCGATAACACTGGAAAGTTCCCGTGGCAGACAACGCGGACGAAGTCCGACGGCGACGAGCTCGATGTCCGGGCTGCAGACGCTCTTTCACACAGTCGTGCCCGGCATTACACCACCTGTTGTTTATGAGCACGGACAGTCCCCCTCCTTTCTTCTTGACGGTTGCGGTGGTGTCCCTGTCGGCTCGAACCGTCTGGAAGCCGGGAATGGTGACGATGGAGTCCGGTATCTGCTCGATGATTGCAGGGATGTAGAGTTTAAACCTCCTCTTCTTCATCCTCCGTTTAACCCCCGCTCTGCAGCCTCACCGTCTCCGATGCTCGGGTACCTCAGGGCGATCATCTGGCCGCAGGTGTAAACAATGCGACTCGCTGTCGCAATGGAGACCCGTGCAAACAAAAAATAAAAAGTGCTCAAAAACACCAAAAAAGTATTTAGGTGACGTGAACAAAGTAAGAAAGTAAGAAAACAGTTAAAAATAGAAAAAAACAAAGGCTAAAAACACACTGAAAACACACTAAAACTACAACAATGGTAGGAGCTGCCATGACAGGCTACTGTTGTCGTCGGCGCCATTCCATGGAATCAACTAATTCAAACTACTAACAACTAATTCTAAACAATTAACACAAAGCCTAACCTGATTGTAAAAGGTGGCCTACACTTTTGTATTCATGTGATGTGTGTTGTCAAGGAATACGAATAGATGAACAAACATTGGTGTCATTCCATACAATTCCTAAATTTAAAAGTTGTGGTCTTACTATTAAAATAAGGAAAACAATTGTGTTCCCCTGCTGGGATATTATGCAAAGCATTGTTGTAGCTTGTTATTGGAAACATAAGATTAGCTGGGATATCTTATTTAGACAAAGTTGATATTTTATTAAAGATTACTTTTCTAGTGCAAAACATACTTTGACAAATAAAAAAAGACAATTTCCCAGAAGAAAAAAAAAAAGTTACTTTCTGTGTGTGAGAGTGCTAGCCTATCACCTGTCAGAGGGCCCAGTAGATTTATTAAAGCACAGCCTGATGACTGGTCAGACATCGCTTAACTTGAGTACTGGGCTTCTATAGAAATGCTGTCCCAGTTATGAGCTCACTTTACCGTGTGTTGATAATGGACCCTTCCTAAATCCCGGCCCTTTTTACAGTTGAGCATTCCTCCGTCAGAACCTCTGTCAACTTTCTCCCTTCCTAGAGTAAAGCTACTTTTGCACTGCAGGAACAACAGGCCCAAATCGGATTTTTAGGGACCGAGCCAGTGACCGCTGGAGGTCCCTATTGTATTTTCTATGTTTCTTATTATTATTTTTAGCCCCCTTTGACTGCATTTTTGCCCCCCTGAACATATACGAAAACTAAATTTTATTTGGCAAAGTTGTCAGGCCTGGTAAAAATGGGGATATTCAATGCGTTGCTTTCACTAGGTGGCGCTACTATCATAAAAAGTGCGTTTAGGCTAATAACTTCTGCATAGTTTGTCGCACATTCAAAAACCTTAAATTTACGCATTCGGTGAATGGAGCAGAATCTCCCCATTTAGGGCACACCCACTTTCGCCTCAATTTTTTCTTCGCAAGAGCGCAAAATGTCCATAAACTACTTTTTCGTGTTCCTCCTATGCTACATTAAAGATTTTGTGCGAATCGGACAAAGCGCGTGCTTTGAAGTCGGCCATTTTGATTTAAATTTTCATTTTCGGCAAACTTTTCGCGTTGTATTTGAACGAACTCCTCCTAGGGAATTCATCGCATCTGTTTAAAAATTTGTCAGTACAGTCATAAATTGGTGCTGATTAAAAGTTGTGCTATTTGTGCATGTACATTAAAGGGCGTGTCCATGGCGTGGCATCAAAGTTAGCCATTTTGAATTCATTTTCTTGGATTTTGTTGTGTTGTATTTTAACAAACTCCTCCTAGGGAATTCATCGGATCTGCTTCAAAATTGGTCAGTACAGTTACAGTATAGTGCTGATTAAAAGTTGAGCTATTTGTACACGTATGTGGCATGCCGTCAAATTTGGCCAGATTGAACTGAATGTCAAATTGTGGTGCCATTTCTGGCACTTTGCAGACTTTCAGCGTTTTTTGTTTTGTTGTTGTATTTGAACAAACTCCTACTAGGAAATTTATCAGATCAACTTCAAAATTGGTCAATACGGTTAAAAAATACTGCTGATCAAAAGTTGTGCTATTTGTGACTGTATAGCGTACCGCGTACCGCGTGCCTGTGACGATGTGTTGAATCCTGCCGATTGGCCATGAAACAGATAGTACTCATAACTACCCTGATAAACTCATGTCCACTAAACGTCACATATTCTGTAACACGTCCTCACAACTTCAGTGTACATGGTCCAATCTCAATGAAACTTAACGTGTTTGATAACAGTCCCACCTTGAACACGTCTACATGACAATATTCAGACATAGTGATAGCGCCACCTACTGGCAAAAGAAAGTAAGCCCTGCCTGGCGATTCTGAACTGATTTACGTGAAATTTTCATGTTGTGGTCCGCATGTGTAACAACGGCACGTGACGCGGCCGCAGTACACCCCGAGTTGCGTGGAGTGCGAGGTCCCGCCCAACGCTTCTTGCAGCTTTAATTCTTTTTTTTTATTGCTCATATGTGAGTCAGATCTGTTATTTATGATATTGTTAACAGTGCTAATCAATTCTGATTTGGGCCACTTGCCAGTGCAGTAGGCCAATACCACCTCATTCCAAACAATGAAGAGTCATATCAGAAATCATGTAACTTTCAGGACCGTGACCTGTTCAGACTGGCATCTGATATTGGGCACATTTAAAAAATAATGTGAGCAGCCAAACAAAAAAATCTGGTATGAACAGTAAATCAGAATTAAGTGCTAAGGCTTGCAGTGTGAACATAAGCCTATGTTGATAAAACAACCAAATTTGGAATTTATTTTAGAGCATGCTATGTGGCAGCTGAGGTGCAGGATAACAAGACACAGGTGAGAATAATCGAGGTGGGGCAAACAATCAAAACTACAGGGAAAACAGACAAACACAGGAAATTAAGTAAAAAAGGACAGAAGAAGGGGAAACTTACAAAATAAAACAGGAAACAACCAAAGAAAACCTAAAACCATGACAGCTTGTCGTAATGCACAGATCTGATTGGCTGAGTAGCATCACCTGAGATGGTTTACAGCGCATGCAAATTGTCTGTAAGTTTCCTGGGCTGTCAAACTAGTGTCGTAAGGCTAGAAATACTGTGCCTGTAAAGAAACAAAACAGAAAAAAAACGTTCTGTCAAAAATGTAATCATTCTCAATAACTGATCGGTTACAGGTCTGGGTCGTGATAGGACGACGTCTGGGCCCGGACCTGGTCTGCAGTCCATCTATTAATGACCTGGCAGGTTAATAAGGTAATTTTGCTAACAAGGCGGATGGCCCCTCATATTGCCTTCTTTCACAACTGAAATGTACAAATATCCAATTGTACATACGTGAATGTTTAAAATAAAGGAAGATACTCCATGGCACTTGACTTTCAATCTAAATGTCTATTTAGATTATATTTATTATACTGAGATTCACCTGATACATCTTGACAATGGCATAATACAGAAAAAAGGCTTTCTTTGTTAAAAGTATAAGACACTAGCAATGAGCCTTTGATACTGGTGACAATATGGTGATATTAGTTCTCTCCATGTCTCTCTCTCTCAACAAGATCCCCAGTGAGTCACCATATCAAGTGGAGGTGGTCCCTCTTCTCCTCATCTTTCCTTTCTCGTGATTACACTCACAGTCTGTGAGCACCGAGACCCTAGGCCAGCCTTCCTAGTCGTGTGTGTGTGTGTGTGTGTGTGTGTGTGTGTGTGTGTGTGTGTGTGTGTGTGTGTGTGTGAGTGTGTGTGTGTGTTCTGACAGCAAATACTTGTGACTTGCCCATCCGGCTGAACCCTGTGGTGTAAATACCTGTATACTGTTTTAGAGTGGGATCCCTGGGTGACACACACACACACACACACACACACACACACACACACCTTACACACACACACACACACACACACACACACACACACACACACATACACAGTACCAGAGACTAACTACAGAGCAGTAAAAAACAAAGTCTACGTGTGCTCCTGTTTGTGAGAAGCCTCATGCATTCCTGTGATGTATGGGCAACCATTTTGTGAATCAAAGGCTTGTGTCATGAGTGGGCAGAGGGAGGGCTGTTTTCCAGTTTGGGGGGATGGAGTGGAAGATAAGCACAGGGCTGCTGCAGCTGCTGATGATGATGACGATCTGCCATCACTACGTACTTTACTGCTCCTAACAGTTTGTGTTACACTTCGTTCACAGCTGTCAACAGATTTTACTGATGTAACAAGCAAGGGACTTTTGATGTTAGCTTCACGTCCAAATCAAGCTGTGCTTACTAGAAAATGCTTCACACCTCAGCTGTCATCATTCCTACTGAAAAGGTAGGAAGGTAAACAGGTTTCACATGGTAAAAGCTGTATGTGCAACTTCAGCAGTGAGAAAATATGTGCAGGAAGTTCATTGAAACTAAAATGAAGAAAATCAGTACCACTTCAGAATATGGCATACTTTAAGGGTTTATAAATTGTAGCTAATGGTTTTATTAACTCTGTCAGTTCCAGCAGGAAACAGGCATTAAAAGTTAAAATCAGCTAAATTTGAGTGTACACGTGAGACCATGAGGGCAGAATACACTTGAGGGCAGGGCAAAGTAACAATTTCTCTGGGAGTTGATCTTTAAACACTTTTCAGGAGTTGTGGCAGTGAAAACACTACTCCCATGTAGAGTAAAAATAAACCTCATCTTGACTTAATTTTAACATGAACTCTATTATTGTTAAGAGTCAACATTTTAAAGCATGCTTCATTTAACGCTCATAGAGTTAATATTTAAAATACTAAAAAGGGTTTTAGGTGAAAATGACACCATTTTGATTACTGCAAATGTCATTTAATTAACAAAGCCATACAATGTGTTTAAAACTGCATGCTGCAGTGTAACAAGTTACATTTTGTGTGCTTTTTCAGTAGCAGTATAAACCTTCACATTAAAAAAACAACTGCCAAAAATAGCTTAACAGATGGGAAATTCTGTGGTGAAATGGAAATTTATAAAAAATATATTCAATTCAATTCAATTTTATTTGTATAGCACCAATTCATAACAGAAGTTATCACAGGACACTTTTCAAATAGAGCAGGTCTAGACCGAACTCCTTATAGAATTATTTACAGAGACCCAACAGTTCCAACATATATATGTTATATAAGAAAATAAGAAATATAATGTATAAATATATTGTCAATACCACCTCCCCATACATTGCATAAAAGTGCAAACAAGTTTGTTGACTGTACAGATGCCTGATGAGATTACAAACAATAACTCTAAACTTTCATCACAATCAAAGGTCCTTCACAAAGAAAACACTGTAACATTTGCGCTGTCAGCTGCTACTGCTTGTTCAACAACCTTGCTCTCAACTCTCTGAAATGGAGTTTCTTCTTTTGTGCCTATATCAATATTTTGCTGAGTAGTCTGCAAAAATGTGTACAGGCTGGACAGAGCATCATCATATTTCACGCTGAAAATAAAGTGGAACTTGAACAGTTCGTCAAATGCGCCTAAGGACAGAAGAAACTTTCTATCTAACCTGTGCAGCCCCTGTGGCCAAAAGATATGGCTGAGGGTTTCCTTCAACAGAGATCAGATGATCCTCTAGTCTCTGAAAGGACTGAAACATAAAGATGGCATCTCGATATAAGCCATTTTAATACAAATTTGCATTAACCACAATATCTGGAACTGTAGTTAGTACTGACTATAGTTAGTGTTGCCTCTCCAACACTGACCTTCTTGGGCCACTTCCTTCTAGCTGGTTGTGGAGGGAGAAGATGCAGCAAAATGAGAAGAGAAGCCACGTCGCTGTCCCATAGTGTAAAGGAAACAATCTACCTTATATCTGTTTTCACATTTCTTCCTCACTGCTCATAGTGCGCCAGTTATTAAAAACCTATGCTGTGAATTGGTCAAACCCACAGACTTGAATAAGTCCGGGATGTTTATTTAAAATTTCCACTTGATAAAATAACACAGCCATAAAAAAGCATGGAATCTTGAGTTTTCTACTCTCAGACTAGAAACATTAAAGAGCCTCAATGAAGAGCTGCAACATGATACACAGCATTAAAGGATGTCTGACAGGATTTTCAAACTTTAGGTCCATCTGAAATCACATTTAGTCATCCTGTTGTATAGTTAATGCATTGTTAATAGTTATTTATTTTTAAAATTAAGAACAAATGTCTTAGGGGAAATGCATCTGAAATCTGAAAACTGTTGAGATGTTTTGACAATTCGTTCTTGCTACACTAATGTGTATGATTGCTCGTCAGCAGAGTCAGATTCTTCGTTCAGGGCAGTCTCTCTAAGGGAATTGTCTTTAAAAACAGGTGTTCCATTTTTCCAAGAACTTGGAAGCAGTCCAAACATCAATGAGATCTTGCGTAATCTAATAAATAAAAAGAAAAGACTAGCTTTACAATCAGTTAATGTAAATCAAATATTTTTCACAAATGTTTTTCAAATTCACATTGGTTACCTACCAGTCCCTTGCTGTCCAAGAAATTAGGAAACATTTGCAGTATGTCAGCTGTTTGCTGGGGGGGCTGCCTTTTATTGAATAATAAATTACAAGCTTTCACAGTTGTAGATGACTAACATGTTCTGTTGGCCTATTACAAAGTGAGGAACACATGACTTTATCAGCTTTTGCAACCGCAGAATTGATGGCTAATTACCATTCTGCCAAATTGGTGCCTTTTCCATCCCTTGAACAACAAGAAAATCATCACTTGAGTCCTTTGAAGGCCATCAAATGACTAAAAGTAAGTTCTTTCACTTTATTTTCTATATTTTTTATTATATTGTAAGTATAACCGGGATGGTCAATCCAAATGTTCAGTCCTGTTGATACTTTGTAGTACCTTGGGGTAAACCATATGCTCTCATGATATTGGGCATATTGGGTATTTTCATGTATGTGTCCTGTTACCAAAAATGGCCTGAGCTTTTTTTACACATTTTAATTAGTAGTTAAACATGTGTGTTATTATATACAGTGTTAATCAAATGGCACTGATTCAGTGGAATGGCCTAATCAGATCTAAAAAGACAAACGTAGTGTCACGCTGGAGGAAGATGTACATTAGCCAGAAGTGTAAACCCTATAACCCCTAAATTGTTCCTATCATTGTAACTGCATCAAATGAACTACTCTAAAGCAAAATACTATTTTCACACACTAATCATTCCAATCCACTTCTACTTTGCTGTTTTTTAATTGCTGTTAAGTTGCCATCAATGACACATTTTCCAGATGCTTTGAATTTGAAAAGCCTCCCAGGAATGGGAGGAGTGTGCCAGTTCAGCTGCTGGAAAGCTTTTGATTTAAAACACTTATGCAGGAAGTGTTGCATATCATTGATGCTAGCTTAACAGCAATCAAAGAAACAAATGCAAAATGAAGCAACAGGAAAATATTAGTGTATGAAAACTGCTGGAGAAGAGACAGCTTTGTCAGCAGAGTGGTGAGTGTGTCTCTGATGGTAGTGCTATGGAGCTCTATGGTCACCTGCTGTCTTGATAAATGTAGGATAATGGAGGGGTGAGGGTGCATTAAGTAAAAAGCTAATTAAATAAGAGCAGATCAGAAAACAGACACTTTATAGTAAAAATATGATAAGATATACTTGAAAATTAGTAGAAAAATACAATAAGCCTGTTTCAAAAAAAGGCATCTCAGCAGGGGTTAACAAAGGCCAGGCCAGTATTAGAGAATTCACAGTAATTAGAAGAAATGGGGTGCAAATCTTGATCATCTTTTGAAATGCTGCCACACACAGGATCTTATTTGATATGTGAGGGTGTTTTAGTAACTTATCATGTAACTCTCTCTCTCTCTCTCTCTCTCTCTCTCTCTCTCTCTCTCACACTTCTTTCCTGTCTGTTAAGCCCAGTTTAGACCAAAGATTCATGATGATACAAAACAGAACATTGCAAGGAAAATTTGCCGCGGTATGAACTGGTTGTCTCAACTCGACCAGCTTGTTAAATCTCCAGTGGCTGGTTTTAGAACATAAGGCAAGTCACCTCTTTCAATAGCCAATTGGCTTGTTGCAAAGTCAGCTGGTTGAAATGGCAATTTTGGACGGATTAAAGTAAGGATCACGTCATTAATATTCTCAACCCTCACTATATACTACTTTGTGACGCAAACTGAGTTCAAAATCTGTCAGGATAAAAAAAAAAAAAAAAAAAAGAATCAGTTTTATGATTTGACAATGTTGTTCAAATTAAGGTAAAAAATGACATGGATGGGTTTAGGGAAAGATCATGATTTCGGTTGAAATTACTACTTCGTTATGGCTAGGGGACTTTGTTGTCATGGTCAAAACAAGTGTGGTCAATAAACTATATAAGCATATGCATATATGCATACGTATGTATACTGAAACCAGTATAGATTACAGATAATGAACTTTGTATGAGTACAAGTACTGAATAAGTAAAACGTGCCAATATCTGTACTTTTATAAATAAAAATTATTCTGATCAAAAACATTGCTCTGAAGCAAAATTTTGTAAATATTTTCTAATAATAAAGCAATTTCTGATTAACCCAATCAATTTCAGGCTTAAATTAACAGCCAAAGTCTTGCTTGTATGAAAAGTGCTATACAAATAAAGTCTGATTGACTGATTGATAGACTTGTGCTTTCGGATTGTCTTTGTTTTGCACTCATGGTTTTTGTAGGTTTATGTCCACCACCATTCTGCAAATACCTGCCCTACTCTGCCTCTGATTTGCTAGTGTTTGTTTCCTTTGTTGGTTCAGTTGCTTAGGTTTAGGCAGGTAGATGGAGGTGGTTAGGGTCAGAAAAAATTGTCAGGGTCAGAGCCAATCAGAGGCCTGCACATAAGGGTAGCCAGCTACTGTAACCTTGGTAAAACTGACATGGCTCTAATGGTGGTTCTCTTGCCCATGGAAAAGCAAACTAGTTCTTGGAAGGTTTGCAAGTTGAACCAGCTCTGAACTGAGCTTTTTTTTTTAGCAATGGTGGAACGGGGGTATATGAAAGGCAGTAATGTCTGCTAAACAATATGGATCATCATTAAAGCTTGCTTGCCCTCTACCTCCTTGGTTGCTGGTCATGATGGCTGTAATGCAATGACCGGTCAGGGTCGTTGGCGAAAGGCCATCCTGACTTAGCCGAAACGACTTTACATTATCCTGTATTTCTGAATTTCCTCCTGTCCCTTTCCTCTTCTCGCTTGTAGGTTAAAGACAAACAGATGGATGGGTGTTGCGGGTTTCTTTTGAGCGCAGAATTAATTAAGGCTTATGGCAGCTGACGCAACAGATTCACACTGACCTGCAATTAAGAAGAAACACTTGAGTTTGGAGAGATATCACAGCTGAACGTACAGTCCTGCCAACTGCCATGGAAAATACATCCTTCTAACTGGGCTTTACACTCTCATTAAAAGTTCCTTCGTGACATTTTGCTTTGGTTACCTTAGATATATTTTTTCTGCTCTGCATGGTCTGTGTGATTGTGTGTTATATTTGGACAATAAAAAAAACTAGCTTGCCTCAACTCTAAAATGGTTTGCCTAAATAAATGGATCATTCCATTATTTTAAAGGAGCATTTCACCCGTGGAAACATTAATATTTATTGAAAGTGGGTTATATATGTAGTCGAAACGTAACATACATTTTGAATTTGGTGCCTATTTGACCGAGAAAAGACAGAAAGTGACTTTAGGGCGCATTTGTATTAAAGACAACAACTCCCACAATGCACAGCTCCGCAAGCCGCTCCCACCAACACTATCAAGGACTACAACAACGTGAATGTAAACCATTTATTTACAGAAATATATCAACAACAACAAAAATAAATATGTTAACATTGACAGTTGTAGTTCCTCCTGAGCGTCCTCAACTTCTTGGTGCCCGCAGTACTGGCCATCTGGAGCTGGATATTTCTGTCGGATAGCCTGCACCACATAAGTGGGTAAAACGACACGATGGCCTCGACCCAATCTCTCGCCTTGCAGGACCCATTCCAGAAAGACTGTTAGGCGATATTGTCTACAAGACATTGAGCACACAGTTAGCGATGCATGGTCTTTGTGTGTAGCGTGCCACAGTAGTTAGCAATGCAACTGCAAGCTGTTTGTGCAGTAAAGAAGTTAACGTTAGTTCAGTTGGCTGACTGGCTCTCTAGCGCCTACACTTAGCTTCCAAACAAGATGGCGGTTATATTTTTTAGTTTCTGCAGGTGAAGTCCCACCCACTGATCTGTAATAGGTCTGTAGCGTGAGTGAAAAAAAAATGAGGAAGTAGTGTTTGTAGTCTCACCCCCTCTACAGAGATATGAGACTTCCTGCTTCCAATGACGCAAAATGACGATTTTTACATCATTGGAAGCAGGAAGTGCAACACTAACATTCTTATTTCTCCCCTCTCAGGGAAAGTGAGGGAATGATGCACGACCATTCAAAAATATGACTGGGGTTCTAATGATACAAAGCTTAATGCAAATGGGTGAAGTGTCCCTTTAAGTGTGTACAATTAGCAAGTGTATTTCTACTCTAAGAATGAGCATGTATTCATAAGTGTATTGTACTTACATTATTGAATAATTATTAAGTTAGAGTAAAATGTCTCTATATGCATTATCTGTCTTGGCTGTTTGCATGTCTTCTGTATGTGAGTGTGAAAAACCAGCCCTCATCAGGCAGACTGTTAATGTTGGAAAGCTGAGTTAAGTCTATTCCTTGTTCTTGTTTTTTTTTCTGCTATAAGTGTGATGTTGCAGGTGTGAGGAGATGGAGTGAACCAGCACCCATGGGTGCACCAAACTTGGAACATGAGACACTTGCGAAGACGAAGACAGCTGCTGCTCATGGACCATCCTGTTAACACTTAGCTGTCACTCCCACCACACAAAGACTACATGATGCTGCTCTTGTTTCTCCAGGGAATATAATGCTGAAATGATGTGATGGTTAAATAATAGCAGCAAACTGTAATGATTCCCTTGGGGACACTGTCAACAAAAAACAATGACTTGACAGTGACGGTGTTGACATCGACAAATTTCTGTAGAGTTTAGTTGCTCCTGATGGTCGCTTTTCACATTAAATAGACGCTCTGAGTGAGTTACAAACAGATTGATTCAACAATGAAGACTTTTCATTATTGTATAGGAAGTAAACATTCTAGCTGCATGCATAAAATAAATGACACAAAAAAGGACTCTAAACATACAGTTTCTTTGTTAGGATGACAGTTTATATTTGGTGGAAACTCAAGCAAAATGGTTATCAAAACAGCTGATGGGTTGGATTATGTCACCACTACGTAGCCTCACATTAAAGATAATGTGTAGAGGTGGCCATGTTGAACCGCCATGTTTCTAAATTAGCTCAGAACAGACAAACCCAACTGAGACTCTACATAGGGGCGGTTGAATTTTCATGCAGTTCGTGGCCACCACAGTTATGCAATTACACCACTAAATGACACTAAATCCTACACACTGGACCTCTAAAATTCAATATCTGCTTTTCAACTACAGTATGGTAAGGTCAGGGAAAGATCTAGAGGGGTGGCAACCCCCCAAAAATTAATGTTGCACATTAATTTATACTGATTTGAAAAATAACATATTGAAGCAGCAGTCAAATTTGCTGAAACTTTCACTATATCCTGACAGTAGTACATGAGACAGATAATCTGTAATCTGTAATCTAAGGGCATTTGCAAGAATCCACCGAGCCTGAGCAATAACAACAAATAATGATAGTTAACTGTTGAGTCTTATTCCCAGAGCATAAAATGCTGATGCTGGAAATGAGACACATCAACTATTTTCATGCCATCAACTCGAAAAATCTTTCCATCTTTCTTGGCTCTGATTGGTTGTTTTCGTTTTGGCCCAGCCAGCAGCCACATAGCTTAGTTTATCTTGAAGACTTGAAACAAGCTAGCCTAGGTCTTTCCAAAGGTAACAAAATCTACCTACCAGCACATCTAAAGCTCACTTATTTGCATGTTGTATCGTTTGTTTGTTTCATCTGTACAATAACCAAAGTGTAAAAATGACATGAGTGTTATAGGGGGTTATAGCAGATTATTTATTGGGCAGCCGCAGTGAGTTCCTTGCCATAATGTTGCCAGGCAACCAGCGGAGACTGTTCCTTTAAGCTTAATAAATAATGTTTAATGCGGGTCTACAGTTCTGGGTCTAGTCTAGACTGTGCCCTAGGCAAGATCTGACAATGCAGGCCCCCTGCCACCACACCTCCCCTATTTTAAATAAACAAATATATGTTTACATAAATAATAAAATGATCCTCTTTAACCATTTAAAAGCAGCAGTCAGTTGAATGGTTTATGTGGAGGAAAATGTCCTTCTGTGGGAGACAAACAAATACACAACCACAATGATTCATATACTGCAGTATATAAGCAGTATAATAAAATGATTATACTGAACTTCAAATATTATCAGAGAGCAACCCCAATATGCATTTGGTGTTGAATTTACAGTGTAGGAAAGACACTCAGTATGTGTCTGCAAGTCTTTTTAAGCAAGCAATTAGGGCTGCTGTTGCTGTTGATTACAGATTTTTTTCTTATTGCTTGATTAGATGGTTGCACCCAGTTCATCATATCAGGGTACATTTTCATGTACAGAACAATGCCTCTTATGTAAATACTATGAGGCAATCACTTGAATAATGATCCTACTGACAGGACAGAGTTTATTTTGATTGTCCAAATGAAAAGAGGTTTGGATCCCCCCCAGACATGTATTAATACATATATACAAATAGTTTGCTTGGAACAATAATGTGTGTCTGATAATTTCCACACTAAAATCCTTGAAAAGACATCTACTCCTCATTAAAAATTCCAGAATATCTAAATATGCAAATGTTGTTAACGTTTTCCTGCTGGACACAAGACGTTCACTGTAAAGTCCATTCTCAGTGGATGTGCAGATGAATGTGAAAGCATCTTTCTAGTGTCAAACTCTGCACATACATCATTCAAACATCACACTGTAGGGAAAAGAAGAAACTGCTTCTGACTGGATGCCAGAGCTACAAATGATCACTTTATCTTTGTAGAAGAGCTCATAGGAAAAAACAAAAGCTAAAGTATTATTAGATCCCAGTGTGTTGGAAGATTTAAATACTAAAGTAAGTGTTGAGACTGAAGATGAAACATACAGTACACGTTCCTGCTATAGGTATTTTACTGAAAAATAACTTAACAAAGAATGAGTCATCAGGACTTTTCTTTTTGTGAATTTGGTAAGGTCTGAGCAGACTGCAGAAATTAAAGCACACACTGACACTGTGGAGAGTGTGATTACCTCACTGGTACTGAGTACTGGCACTTCTAAATGTTGTCCCTTAGTTATTATTGCACCACCTCTTGATGAGTCCAGGAACGCACCCCTTAACACCTGCGATATGCTTTTTTTCCAACCAGCATTCTACGAAGACAAGACCTGCCCTACTCTGCCTCTGATTGGCTAGTGTTGCCTAGCATTGCCTTCATTGGTTAGGTTTAGGCATAAGGAGTGAGATGCTAGAAAATAATGTCAAAAGCCAGGGTCTAAGTGGACACACTACACAACTTTCAGTCTTGTAGACGGGAGTCTTGAAATCATTGTGGTTTTTTACACTATGTGACTGATCAGCAACAGGGGATCACACACTACAAATTCTTTCACAACCAGTCTGTCTGGTCTCAGGAGTCATTAATAACACCATTAATAACAAGCACATCATATTTAATTAGGAAAGTTGTAGAGGCAGCAGTTAGCTATTGTTTCTGCAGTGGTGACAAAACATTAAAACATACATATTATCAGTTTAAATTCAACTAAAACTTCCCTGCACCAAACTCCCTAAAATATTATTATATAAATATCACATTTTAACAATTCCAAACGTCATCTACAAAAAGCAGCGTTATTTGTTGACTTGTCAATGCTGTATCAATGTAATCCATAAAGATAAGGTATATTCTCTAGGTGGGTGCCCGTCTGCCCCAGTTTGGGTTAGAGAGAGAGGGAGAGAGAAGGGTAGGGAGGATAGAGGAAAAGATGGGTGAGAGGATGGGTGGTAAAGAGAGATGGACAGAGACAAAGGTACACAGCGACAGCAGTACCAACAACTATACTAATAGAAATGACTGATGATGACAATGATGATGATGATGACAAACACCACAACAATAATGAATGAATAATAATAATAATTAAAGCTGCAAGCAGCAATGAACGGGCCCTTGCACTCGGGGTGTGCTGTGGCCACGTCACGTGCCGGCGTAACACGTGCGGACCACAACATGAAATTTTTGCGTAAATCTTATCAAAATTGCCACGCAGCGCTTACTTCCTGTTGCCAGTAGGTGGCGCTTTCACTATTTCTGAATATTGTCATGTAGACATGTTCAGGGCGATTATCAAACATGTAAAGTTTCATTGACATCGGTCCATGTACAGTGAAGAAATTCCTGTTTCATGGCGAGTCCTTGAAATTGGACGCCACGTCAAGGGCACACCGTTCGACAGAATGTCGTAAATTGCAAAACTTTTGTCCAAATCTGAAGTCGATTCGATAGATTCCCTAAGAGGAGCTCGTTAAAATACAATGTGTGCAAATCGCCAGAAATGACCACAAATCCAAAATGGCTGACTTCCTGTTTAGTTTGAGGTATGGGTCCAAGAGGCTTTTCTGCTTGTCCCTTCATGATACACATGCATACCAATTTTCGTATATGTTTACATTTGGCGGCGCCCGTGCACAGGTACATTTGTGTATGTGAATTTTCCCACGTTTGAATTTTGTGCAAATTTCCCTGACTTTTCGAGCATGTTGCGGCCGCTAAATATGCAGTCGAAGAGGCAGAAAAATAATAATTCCTTAAATTACAATAGGGCCTTGCATGGTCAGTGCTCGGGCCCTAATAATATCAGTAATATTAGCAGTGGGGGTCAAGCAGGACCATGGCAGCAGGATCCATGAGAACCTGCGAGACGAGAAAGCACAAAAATTCTGGGGAAGAAGGGAAGTTAGTAGTAGTTGGGGTGGCAGTAGCTCAGTGTGTAGGGACTTGGCTTGGGAACCGGAGTGTCCAGTTAGAGCAAGGCACCTAACCCCAAGAAACTGCTCATGGGGTGCGGCTAACGTGGCAGCCCATCACTCCACCATCTCTCTCCCTGTTTGCATGTCCACAAGTGCATGAATTTCAGCCTGTGTGTGTGTGTGTGTGTGTGTGTGTGTGTGTATAAAATAAAAAAAGAGTGAAATTTCTCCAATAGGGGATTAATAAAGTATATATCTTCTTGCTGTTGTCGTGTTCATCATCATCAGTCCCTACTATTAGTGTAGTTGTTGCTACTGTTGTTGCTGTGCACCTGTCTGTCTGTCTGTCTGTCTATCTGTCTGTCTCTCTCTCTCTCTCTCTCTCTCTCTCTCTCTCTCTCTCTCTCTCTCTCTCACCCCAACTGGTCGAGACAGACGACCACCCACCTAGAGCCGAAGGATCTGTCCTAGGTTTCTGCCTTTTAACAGGTAGTTTTTCCTTGCCCTTGTCGCCAAGTGCTTGCTCATGGTGGTACTGTTGGGTCTCTGTAAATAATGTTTTAAAGAGTTCGGTCTAGACCTGCTCTATTTGAAAAGTGTCCTGAGATAACTTCTGTTATGAATTGGTGCTATACAAATAAAATTGAATTGAATTGAATTGAATTGAATTCTTTTTCTTCTTCTTCTAGTAGCATGCATTAATGGGTGAAGGAACAGAGGACCTCAGTGCATCATGGGACGTCCACCGTCCAGTCTAGGCCTATAGCAGCATAAGAGATGGTTCAGCACTCACCTGATCCAGCCCTAACTATAAGCTTTATCAAAGAGGAACGTCTTAAGCCTACTCTTGAATGTGGTGAGGGTGTCTGCCTCCTGAACCACAACTGGAAGCTGGTTCCACAGGAGAGGAGCTTGGTAACTGAAGGCTCTGGCTCTAAGTTGCAGATTGAAACTCCTTCACTTCACCCTCCCCTTCCAAGCGTGAAGGAAAAACTATGGTGCGTGCAAAACATTTGTCCCTTTTTGGGCTACTGTAGAAACACAGTGGTTCAACATGGCGGACTCCGTCAGAAGAGGACCTGCTCCCTCTGTAGCAAAAACACAACAATTCTTATTTTCAGGCAATTATACACTAATGAAAAACAAACCTATGAATAATAATAATATTCCATTTCTGACAAAAGATCCTCCTAAATGTTACACACTGGACCTTTACCACTGTAAAAACAACTGAAATTGGATAAAAACGGCAAAATAATTAGGGTTAGGGTATGTTGCAGTTGGGGTTGAGCTGAATTAGGGTACTGTTTTTGTGTGGAAATATCATTTATTGACATTATTCCTAGATATACTCGGATGGGAATATTACAGTACTTTTATTTAACATTTTTGACATTGTAACATGAATGCAACATTTGACACTGTAGAGCATTGAGTTCTACCAAATTTTACAGCAGGGAGATCCTATGTAGGTTTCGATGGAAAGCAGGACAAACGCAGTACACTCCAGTGCCCCCCAACACACACACACACACACACACACACACACACACACACACACACACACACACACACACACACACACTAATAGGATGAGTGGCATTCCCACATTGCAGGAGATTTCGAGGAAGTTTCATCATGTTGCCAGAAAACCATCAAGTGGTTGGTGTTGTATCCGTATTTCGAGGTTTGACTCCTCTGCCTTGTGTTTTCAAAGTCAAGGTCGTCTCCGGGTGCACGGAGAGAGCTGAAAAACACTGCTTTCATGTGTTTTATACAAACTTTATTTACCTCTGTTGGTTTCATCCAGGTTGTTGCACACAGTCTTTGCTTTGTTCCTCTATGAATGCTTAAGGATATAACAATCAGAATTTGTCATTTAATTCCTACATAAAGCAAACCTCTAGGACTGCCTTCTTTCATTTACATAATATTACAAAAATTAGACACATCCTATCACAGACAGATGCAGAAAAACTAATCCATGCATTTGTTACTTCAAGGCTGGATTACTGCAACTCTTTATTATCAGGTTGCCCCAATAAGTCCATTAAAACGCTCCAATTAATTCAGAACGCTGCAGCACGAGTACTGACAGGAACTAGAAAAAGAGATCACATCTCTCCTGTACTAGCTTCTCTGCACTGGCTCCCTGTAAAATGTAGAATAGAATTTAAAATCCTCCTCCTCACCTATAAAGCTCTTCATGGTCAGGCCCCTTCATATCTTAAAGAGCTCATAGTACCCTATTACCCCTCTAGAACACTACGTTCTCTGAATGCTGGGCTACTTGTGGTTCCTATATTCTCTAAAAGTAGAACAGGAGCCAGAGCCTTCAGTTACCAAGCTCCTCTACTGTGGAACCAGCTTCCAGTTGTGGTTCGGGAGGCAGACACCCTCACCACATTCAAGAGTAGGCTTAAGACATTCCTCTTTGATAAAGCTTATAGTTAGGGCTGGATCAGGTGAGTCCTGAACCATCCCTTAGTTATGCTGCTATAGGCCTAGACTATCGGGGGATTTCCCATGGTGCACTGAGCTCCTCTCTTCCTCTCTCTTTCTGCACTCATTCATGTCCCATTAATGCATGTTACTAACTTCACTTCTTCCCCGGAGTTCTTGTGCTTTCTCGTCTCGCAGGTTCTTATTGGTCCTCCTAGATTGCCATTACCAATACTGTTGTTGCTGTGCACCTGTCTGTCTGTCTGTCTGTCTGTCTGTATCTCTCTCTGTCTCTGTCTGTCTGTGTCTCTCTCTCTCTCTCTCTCTCTCTCTCTCTCTCTCTCTCCCCAACTGGTCGAGACAGACGACCACCCACCTAGAGCCGAAGGATCTGTCCTAGGTTTCTGCCTTTTAACAGGCAGTTTTTCCTTGGCCTTGTCGCCAAGTGCTTGCTCATGGTGGTACTGTTGGGTCTCTGTAAATAATGTTATAAGGAGTTCGGTCTAGACCTGCTCTATTTGAAAAGTGTCCTGAGATAACTTCTGTCATGAATTGGCGCTATACAAATAAAATTGAATTGAATTAAACTGAACAATAACAAATAAGACCAAATCTACAGTATAAAAGAAGCGAACACTTTACTTAACCTACAACTTGTTTACCAAGGACACTCATTTGGAGAAGAGACCTTTCCCATCGTATTTTAACATGGTGGTACTGTTGGGTCTCTGTAAATAATGTTATAAAGAGTTCTGTCTAGACCTACTCTATTTTAAAAGTGTCCTGAGATAACCTCTGTTATGAATTGGTGCTATACAAATAAAATTGAATTGAATTGAATTGAACATCTGTTAGAATATGAAAAGAATAAAGTTAATTATATAAGACTCTAAATATGAAAGCTTAAATAATTAAAATGTACTGCATTCAGTTGCAGTTTTGGTTCATCCTGGGGGATTCAGCTGATGTTAGACCTGTGCTATCATTTAGTAATTGTCATTTTTGTTTTTCATTTTGTCGTTTTTTTTTTCAAATCTACAGTTTATTTTTCCATTTGTCAAATTAACTACATGTTCTACTGAATATTGTAATAGTGAAGTGCATTTTGTCGAGTCCAACCCTTCATTGACCTGCACACCTCATTGAGGATATTATTATTATTATTATTATTATTATTATTATTATAAACATCAAAGGATGATCAATGATATATAATCTATATGGATAATATTAAAACAGACTTTACAAAGGGCTTGACAATTCAGGATCAACTAAAAGATCATTAACAGGGAGATGATGCCGAGTGTAAATAATAAAGAATGATAAAATTCAACACTCATAAATTATTTTAAATTAAGTTTATAATTGTGCCTCTGTGTAATTTTTTTACAGAACGCTGTGCAAATAAAAATACACACAAAAACACTTTAAAAGGTTCCATCTCTCAACTTATATCTCATGTCCACCCCATAACCGCAGTTCTTTTGAAAACTGTGTGTACACGTGTGCACATAATTAAAAAAGGCAAACTTGTTGATATATCTGTCCCCAGGGGCAGATCTAGAGTGGTGGCCTGGAGAAGCAGCTGGCACCCCTAAAATATGCCTGTCTAAAATTGAACATTGATTTAATGATCTGTTCTGGCCACATTTTAGACTCAGTGATAGACTTAAGTTCAATTTAAAAAAAACATGTATTTGGAAAAATGTAAAATTTGGAAATAAAACAATGTGTTGATTTCTAATGCCACCTCTACATATTTCTATTCAATGCTTTACTAATGTGCCACAATAATATTTTTGAGTTTTTCCAAGCAAATAGTGATATGTGATTGTTTGTGATTAAATCAGCGTATATTTCTGCCACCCCTTAAAGTCTCCATGCCACCCTCTGGACACCTCATGAATATTTCTTCAGAGCCTGGAGGACGCTGAGTTTTTAATAGTCTATATTTAGCCCCCAAAAAAGCCAAAACCATTTTGCATGTGTCACATTTGCACACGTGGTAAATTCATGTGATATAGGCACATGTGATTCTGATGTTTTTTATTTTAAATCTAAGACATCACATTGCCCTATGTTTAGGGCAAAATTAATAGATATGATTAGCATTTAGACCTTCATGTTAGGAAATAACGTAAAAACATAATTGCGCAGTTAAAAAAATAATCCAAGTAATTATTAACAAAGATGTAAAGGGGTGAAGGACTGTATGAAACTGGACTGTAGTGACCACTTTCCTATTCATACAGGAGCGAAAAAGGGAACTTGAAGGAAAAATTACTAATGAGCAGTGAAACAATATCTGCAGATAAAGAACAACAACACATAAAAATACAAAGAACTCACATGAGAAGCAGTGATGTGCTCTCATTCAGCACAATTCATACTGTTATACCATCAAGAAATTGATCACCAAACACAATTTCATAATGGATACAGAATGTGTATTACTGCCTGCTGAATCTCGCTTCAAGTATTTTCTACTAGAACAATAAATAAGTTGAACAAATTGTAAAAAGTTACGTAACAAAAAAAGAAAAATGGGGAAATGTGGTTTTATAATGTTGAATACAGACACACACCAAAACACAAATACAATTGGACAATCGTTTTTTCATCATTATTCATCATTTCTGTTCATTAAACGTATATTATGAACTTTTTATATGCAATATTTTATTAGTCATTTTTTACATTGTTTGGTTTATGTTTAATAACATCAGTGGAAATCTTGTATTTCCATAATTCGTTTCCATATTTATTTTTCAAAAATCAATGCTATTGGTCACCTTTATGAATAGTTAACCAATATGAAGTATTAGTGTAATATATATTGATTTTTGATTTCCCGAAAAGTATGACAGAAAAGATGCTTGTGAAGATAGCTGATTGTTGTGTCACAACAAAGAAAACTAAGAAATCTACAAAGATAAGCATCTCTGCCTTAGCTCAGTATATTTCTATTCTCATCCAAGATGTGAGACACAGAGCGGAACAGCCACTCACTGGAAATAACCAACACAACATTAAGCCAGCGCATCAGTGTAACAGATAAACATCGGCCACTGATATCGGTGAATGCCATCTTATTTGCTGATTTGAAGTCAGTTTTGGCCACAGAAAAGGTTTCTGTCAGACTGTGACAATATCCTACATTATCATTGCCTGGTACAAAGTTTCCAGAGTCTGGGATTTTAAAACATTTTCAGAGTGTTTAAAGAACACAGCCATGTCTCATAGAAACTTTAAGAATTTGGTCACATTTTGGTTTCCACTGTAGAGTGACAATGTATACCATCTGTCTAAAATGTCAGTAACCAGTATGTTTCAGCCAGTGGTCACCAACTGTTTTTTAATTCTCAGAAATTCACATCCATCAAACATTATATTGCCTCATACATTTTATAAAAGTTTTAATATAATAATAATATTTTAAAAATATTAAATAAGACTAATTGTAAAACAAGATAAGTTCATTCAACTCAAGCAATTGTTGAACTGTCTACATCACAGTTTTTAAGTAACATAAACTCAGTTTGTCTTAGGATAAAAAAAATCTTCATCAAGCTGTCACAAGTCATTTTAAGTGACACTAACTTAGTTTTGTAAGTTACAGAAACATTCCTGATTAATAACTTTTCACTAGGCATTTTGTTTTCACAGTTGAAATAAAAATGTTTTGCATTTAATATTAATAAATAAATAAATTCACACATTTCCAATTAATCATTTAAATTAAACAATAAAAAATGCAATTTTTTTTACCCATGTACCTGTATAGATCCTGTACAAAACTCTAGACATTGATTCTTGTATGAAAAGCCTATGTCTACAGTGTAACCCCCAGTGTCCACAGTCATTCTCCAGTGAAAATAATAAGCCCACAGGCCACAATTACAGCTCATTCTTTCTTAGTTTTCCTGTTTCATTCCTTTGACTGGACATCAGTTTGTATCTTTAATAGTGCTGTTGTTAAAAAGCACATTTTCCTCCTGTAACAGCAGTTAGTATGGTAAAGGATGGCTCTCATTTGGACTGCAGACAGTTATTAAGTCGTAGCTTATGGAACACAATATGCCCCGCATATTCAATATCTTCATTAAACAATTAGTGTGCCTTTGTTAAATTGGTTGGCCAGCTAATCTTGTTAAGCCATTTGCCTGAGGCCTAATTCCACAGAAGGTGATACAGTGAGCACATGACTATTTTGAGGCGTCGCTCCAGCTTTCATATCAGGACCCTGGTATTATGTTTGTAATAGGAGGGCGGCATTATTAACATGTAATGTGGGAGTTGAATAGATATTATATGTAATGACTATCTATTCTTATCGACTATTAGAGGACTCTGGAGATTACACTTAAATCTGCCCTGATGTGGGTACTATGTGTACTAAGGGGTTCTATGTTCGCTTAGGGTTCAGCTCCATAATACTCAATCACTTTCAATCAGAAACAAGAGAGACCGCAAATGAATCTCAAAGGCCTAAAGACTAGAGTCTGTGGCTGGCCATGTCTGCTAAAGTGAGTTTTGGGTGTGCAGTTCTCCACCTTTTTTCCTTCAAGAAAGGGCATCGTCACATCCTGAGTGACGTGGAATCACCAAGCTGCTCTCAATCACTGAGGAGCCAGTGGCCACACCCTGTGCAACAGGTGATTGGAATAATCCTTAATCATTCCAGTGGAACGTTAACACAGAGCAAAGATTAATGGGGAAATGGAAAATGAAAAAGCAGCTATATTGATTGATTGCTATAGTTTCACTTAAGTATAACACAGTTTGTGAAGTTTTTTATGTTACTGTACTGTGGTAACTATTTGTGGGTTGTTTTTTTTTCTCCATTATTATTTAATTATCTTTTCATTATTCACCTGTAGGCGGTGCTAGAATTCTGGTGGTCCAAGTCCAAGTAAAAGGTAATATATAGTCACTTAAGTTAGCTGATGTTAGCAAAATGTTAACTAACTAACTAACTAACAATGTACTTAATTAGCCAGCATTTTAACATTAACATTAACTTTCAGCTGTGACAAGCTAATTAAAGATTGATGTAGATTAGCTAGCCTCAATAAGTCTCAGTAGAAGTTCTAAAAATGTTTTCATATAAACAAACATATGACAAATGTGTTACACACTCAAGGAGAAACAAGAACCTGGATTCATGTAAGTCCTAAGCAGAGTGGCCTTTATCAATCTAAAAACTCAGGCATGCTCAATCATTATCGGGGCCAATAATTTATGGGCCCCAGTAATGGAAAATGTATATTCAGAATTAACTAGATAATTAAATTACAGCCTATAAATAAGCGGCCCATAATAATAATTTATTTTAAATTATTTTGCATAACGACTGTATGTTCTGCGAAAGCCAAAGTACTTTACTAGAAAAAGCAGACAAGAAAAGTCTTTGAAGAGTCCGAATTGTTGTTTATTTTTGTTCTATTAAGAATAGTCAGTTACAAATGGTTAGTTATGGAATATTAAATCATCTCAGCCTTTTTTACCCTTAGGTGTGTAAAAACTAGAGGCTGTTAACTTATTTTAAAAAATACAAAAACGTGTCAGTAATCTTCTTCGTATTGGCCACGAGAAGCAGGTAATTATCAGTTATCGTATCGGCTGAATAATATCAATAATGCATTCCTATTGAAAATGGCAGAGTTATGCATCGTGGTTATAATAATAAATGATGGTTTTATTAGTCTGATTGCTTTGTAGCTGACATGTATTAGCTTCCTCAACAGAAGCACTACTGCATGGCCATTAAACATAAATGGCACCACTGTAACAAGCATTGATTAAGACTACTGTTCCTGCTGTGATCAAACTGGAGCAGCAGCCGCCTGAAGAGAACCATCAACCTCGACCTATTGGACAGACTCCTCTCTGAGACCATCTGATAATTTCTTACTCATCTTTCATGTCCATGTGACGCTGCTTTCTGACTCTCAATGAATGAAAGGTGTGGTGGCAGGGAATTATTACAGTGTATCTGGAAATAAGTAAACGTTATATCAAAGCAATACCCCACTGCAGGCTGTGATAAATGGAGCTCATATCACAGTGTAGGGCGGAGAATGTAAATCAGCTGTGATATTATTTCCATAAAACATGGCCTGTCGTGGATTATTGCTCAAATACAGCACTTCTCTTTGTACTAGTGGTAAAGACTAGGGCAACAATATGACAATACTGTATCATTTAAATGCATTTAAATCTGTGAACATGTCCATGGCTTACAATCGTTGCATTTTTGATTTAAAAAAGATGAAGTAAATGCTAGATAGAAATATTTCATCAACATGGCAAGATGAAAATTGTATTATATTGTGTATGTGTGATTTGGGCTGGCAGGGTGTCTGGTAGTTTGTCCTGCTGAGGTGTCCTCAAGCACAGCAGTAAACAGTTCCAGCTCCAGGCCTGAACACTGAACTGTGACCTCTCTGGCAAGAGGTGAAACAGCAAGGGACCAAGAGCCAGAGTCCTGTTAAAAAAAGTTTGAGAAACAACTTCTAAGTGCTATTTTGTTTTGGGTATTTTTTAGGTAAAATATTGGAAGAAATATACATTTAAAATTTTTGAATAAGAGTGTATTAGTCTCATTAGGTGCTTTCTAATATAACTTAAATACACTAGCTTACGTAACTTAAAGAAGTCAACAAAATAACTTAACTTTTGCTTTCAACAGCAGTCCCCTGGGTGAAATTTGTTTACTGACTTTATAGTTTTTTAGGCATTTTTTAATATTGGAGGCAAGTACCACTTAGTCTAGTTAAATATACATTGAATGAGTGAGTTAATACATATTAGTCTCATTTGGTGCTCATTGGTAAAATATTTGTTGACACAATTGATTTGTTAAAATATTGTTCCTGATTTTTACCAATGTTTTATGGGGTATTAATTATTTAACATGGCACCATGTTCTCTGTCAAAAACAACTGCTTGGTCAGGGCCCCTACGCTTCAAAATATGAAGCTGTAGATACCCCTTGCATCATTTTGGACACACAGGGCTTCACTGTCAGGTAAACAAGAATAAATATGTAACGTCAACAATATGCAATGGTTAGAATTTCTAAATAAAGCTTGGGTGATTAACATTGTGTGGTTAGTATTAGGCACAAAAACTACTTGGTTAGGAAAATAACGTAAGGTACATTACGTACCTGACATTAAATAAACTAGCATACGTAACTTAAAAGAAGTCAACATTAAGTTTCAGTTTCACGTGACACAAACAGCGCCTGGTGGCCGGGCTTGCCACGGAGCCCGGCCGGGCATAGCCTGAAGGAGTGACGTGGCCACATCTTCATCCCGCGGGCCCCACCACTCACGGGTGAAACCATTGGGGGTCGGGTGCGATGCCAAATGGGTGGCAGTAAAGGCAGGGGGCCTAGACAGACCAGACCTGGGCAACAAAAGCTGGCTTTGGGGACGTGGAATGTCACTTCGCTGGGGGGGAAGGAGCCGGAACTGGTGTGGGAGGTGGAGCGCTATCGATTAGATCTGGTGGGGCTTACTTCTACGCACAGTCGAGACTCTGGATCCTTACTCCTGAATAGGGGTTGGACTTTATTCTTCTCTGTTGCTCAAGGTGTGAGGCACCGGACTGGTGTGGGCATACTAACTAGCCCCAGGCTGAGTGCCGCTACGTTGGAGTTCACCCCGGTGGACGAGAGGGTCGCCTCCCTAAGCCTGAGATCTGTGGGGGGTTGAACTATGACTGTTGTTGCTGTTGTGCAGAATATTCGGCCTTCTTGGATACCCTGAATGTAAAATGGAATGGTAAATGGACCTGTACTTGTATAGCGCCTTTCTAGTCTTCCAACCACTCAAAGCGCTTTTACACTACATGCCACATTCACCCTTTCACACACATTCATGGCAAAGTCATACACATTCACACACCGATGCACGGCATCGGGTGCAATTTGGGGTGCAGTATCTTGCTCAAGGATACTTCGACATGTGGCACCAGGAGCTGGGGATTGAACCCACAACCTTCCGATTTAGGAACGACCCCCTCTGCCTCTGAGCCACAGCCGCCTCATTCCTGTATAGGGCTCCAGTAGGGGACTATAACGCACATGTGCGCAATGATGGAGATAGTTGGAGGGGCGTGATTGGGAGGAATGGCCTCCCCGATTTGAACCAGAGCGGTGTTTTGTTGCTGGACTTCTGTGCTAGTCATGGATTGTCCATAACGAACACCATGTTCATACATACGGATGCTCATAAGTGTACGTGGTACCAGAGCACCTTAGGCCAAAGGTCTATGATCGATTTTGTAATTGTATCATCAGACCTGAGGCCGCATGTATTGGATACTCGGATAAAGAGAGGGGCGGAGCTGTCAACTGATCACCATCTGGTGGTGAGTTGGGTTAGGTGGCGGGGAAGCCACTGGACAGACCTGGTAAACCCAAACGTGTAGTATGGGTGAACTGGGAACGTCCGGAGGAGGCCCCTGTCCGAGAGACCTTCAACTCCCACCTCCGGCGGAGCTTCTCCTGTATTCCTGTGGAGGCAGGGAACATCGAACCAGAGTGGTTGGTGTTCAAAGCCTCTATTGCTGAAGCTGCGGCTGTGAGCTGTGGTCTTAAGGTCTTGGGGGCCTCAAGGGACGGTAACCCTCAAACACCGTGGTGGACACCTGTGGTCAGGGAAGCCGTCCGACTGAAGATGGAGGCCTTCCGGGATATGTTATCCCGGGGGACTCCTGAGGCAGTTGCAGGGTACCGACAGGCTCGAAGGACTGCAGCTGCAGCTGTGAGGAGGTAATTGGGTGGTGGAAGGAACACTTTGGGGAACTGGAATGTGATGGGGGATCTGCATCAATTTCCCTGCGGGAAGTCACTGAGGTAGTCAAACAACTCCACAGTGGCAAAGCCCCAGGGATTGATGGGATTCGTTCAGAAATGCTGAAGGCTCTGGGTGTTGAGGGGCTGTCTTGGTTGACACGCCTTTTCAACATTGCGTGGAAGTCAGGGACAGCGCCGAAGGAGTGGCGGACTGGGGTGGTGGTTCCCCTATTTAAAAAGGGGGACCAGAGGGTGTGTGCAAACTACAGAGGCATCACACTACTCAGCCTCCCTGGGAAAGTTTACTCTAAGGTGCTGGAAAGGAGGGTCCGGTCGATTGTCGAACCTCTGATTGAAGAAGAACAGTGCGGGTTCCGTCCTGGAACAACAGACCAACTCTTTGTCACCAATCTTGTTTGTGACTTTCATGGACAGGATATCGAGGGGTAGTCGTGGCGGGGGATTGCATCGTTGCTTTTTGCGGATGATGTGGTCCTGATGGCATCATCGGCCTGTGACCTTCAGCATTCACTGGATCGGTTTGCAGCAGAGTGTCAAGCGGCTGGGATGAGGATCAGCACCTCTAAATCGGAGGCCATGGTTCTCAGCAGGAAACTGGTGGATTGTCTACTCCGGGTAGGGAGAGTCCTTACTCAAAGTGAAGGAGTTCAAGCACCTCGGGGTTTTGTTCACGAGTGAGGGTACAATGGAGCAGGAGATTGTCCAGAGAATTGTGGCAGCAGGGGCAGTTTTGCGATCCCTTTATAAAACAGTTGTCACAAAGAGAGAGTTGAGCTGAAAGGCGAAGCTCTCGATCTACCGGTCGATCTTAGTTCTTACCCTCCTGGCATGTCCAGCTGGGAGGAGGCCACGGGGCATACCGAGGACCAGGTGGAGAGATTTTATCTCAACACTGGCCTGGGAACGCCTTGGGATCCCCCAGTCAGAGTTGGCCGATGTGGCCAAGGAAAGGGAAATTTGGGGTCCTCTGCTGGACTTGCTACCCCCGCGACCAGATCCCGGATAAGCGGATGAAAATGAGATGAGAGATGAGAGAGATGTGACACAAACAGCAGTCCCCTGGGCTAAAGTCCTGTGTTTGTATACTGACTTTCTTGCTCTTTATACCAAGTCACCTGACTTTGACGGCACATCAAACCATTGTCCAGACATGACACTAGAGGGATACCTTCAGCATCATATTTTGCAGGATAGAGCCAATAGCAGTATTTTTATACATTTTTACAATTTTGATAATATTAGTTCTCCACATATATTTATGATTGTATGATATATGAAACTCATACATTCCACATAAAACATGTATTTGACATATGTGATTTAAATATTCATAGGTTGTGTGTTAGATAATTTTTAATTTAAAGTTTTCTTTACACAGTAAGTATTTAAATAAAAAGGAAGGAAAGCAGTCTATAAAAACTGTTGGCTGGTGATTAGCGTGCGGTTTAGCACTATGGGAGTTCTCAAGATTATATATTATTGTTTATGTATTGAAGAATATTGTTTACTGTCAAACCCACAGCCAGGTGAGAATATTAATATCAGGGTTATCTCTGAAACACAGCCTCCATGCATCAGTCACCTGGGTTTGTTCATCACTGTGAAAACCTGCCAACAGTACTATGAAGACACTGTGGCACAATAAGGACTCGCAACACTAAGGGGAGACTACCAACCTATGAGGACACACCCACACTATGAGGGCGCTGCAACACTAAGAGGACACACCCACACTATGAGAACACTGCAACACTAAGAGGACACACCCACACTATGAGGACACTGCGTACCACACTATATGAACGCTGCCACACTATAAAGACACTATTACACTATGAGGACACTGCCACACTATGAGGATACTATGAGGACACTGTTACATTAGCTGCCTGTAATCACTGCATACAGTGTCATATCATAATTTTAGTGTTTTTGTTTTACAGCCGGCTAAATAATTCCACTTGCTTCCAGTATTTGTGCTAAGCTAGGCTCTAATGCGCACATAGAGTGGAACAAGTATATTTCTCAGAACATTCCTTTACAGGAGAGACTGCTATTAGTCCAGAGATTTGGACACATAACCCTGCAGTCACAAGTTTACTTCCTACTGACCATTCTTAGTCCTTTATTGTTCACACATTTTTTATTGTTCGCTGTCACGCAGTCTGGCGAGAGACACATAAATGGAAGGCATGATACACACACATTCATAGGCAGGCCTGACAAATGATTACAGCATACAGTGCGTAGCTGGGTGAAGATAAATATTCATGTAACAACACGCCCACATACTGTATCACTTTGTCATGCTAAGTCTTTGTCCAAGCCCACGTTCACACGCCGCACAACTCATTCTGTATGCATTCGGCAAACACAATTACATTATATAAACCCCAGTCAGTCAGCAGCCAGAGGCACAGTGTCTTCAGAGGGAAGCGAACAGTCCAAACAGTCCATGTGCCCAAACTACAGACTGCAGTACATAATGAGTCATACACAACACCTAAGAGTTAATTCATGTGTTCTCCAACTGCTGCTAATTTTCAGGGGGTCACATTTGATTTTTTCTGAGTATCATTCACTACAGTGGCCCTCTGCTGCAGCTCGCATCCATTTGAAAACTGGTGGTAGTCTACAGGGCAGCCACAGAACCTTTCACCGTGGAGTTTTGCCTCTGGAAGCAACATCGGGCCTTAATGTACATTCCTCTCAAGTCATATTTCCTCTTTTTCAGCAACTTTCAGATAGTTATTTGTTTTTTACTTAATACATGAATCTCTGCTGCTTTAAGATCTACCATACTCTTACATTTTAGAGTCTCTCTCATTCTAAGGTGACAAAACCAATTATTTTCAGGCCATTACACACTAATGAAAACATAGCTATGAATATTATATTCCATTTCTGACAATAGATCCTCCTAAATGTTATCGAACCAACAACCTTCCGATAAGGGAGGCAGAGAGCGGGGACGTCCCACTCTGCCTCTGCACCACAGCCAAACCAACAACACCAAACTCTTACTCATTTTTTGGGCACCCCTTGACCCCCATTAACAGCCCCTGCAGGAGTCCCCAGACACCAGTTTGAGAAGCAGTTAAGAGCAGCTAAGGTTAGCAGAGAGAGAACACCTCACATCAGAGTGCTGTGGCCCCTGCTGAATTCACTATTAAGTCACATTTCATACAGTCACCCGAGAAAAACAGAGGTATTTCCTATGCTTTGCAGCTTTGCCATCTCCCTGGGCTTAGTTCAAAGGTACAGCGTCCTCACTCTGAGCTTCATTGTTTACCAGAAGTTGAACCCCCTAATAAGCTCAGACTAGTGTGTAATGAATGAAAGAAAAAGAAGAAAAGTGTTTGTGTGTGTCAGCATCTCCAGGAAATCGGTTTTCTAATCTGTCTGGCATCAAGACTACTGTCCTACGCCCACTGTAGGACACACACACACAAACACACAGCAATACACATGAACTCACATTGATGCTGATTTCTGGTTGGCTGTTTGATAGACCCATTCATCATGGAAGTGGTTGTGCAGTACACTGTATACCATCTAACAAAACACTCTACCCCACTACTCCAACAGCTGGAGGGGGTTTCAAAACTGCTGTATTCTGACTGTATGTGTATTTGATCTCCACTAACCCAGTAAGAATAATGGGTATATTTTAATGTTTCGGCTATATGCTGTGGCACAAAGTGTGATATACTGGAGAATTCTCCTATTGGAATAAAAGAATGTTGATGGCTTTGAGTCAGTCTGCTGTAAGAACCAGCAGTCAAAGTGTTTGTGGAAGATCAGTATGCATAATCAGTGTTGTCCTGTTCTTTGCCCTTGCAGAAAGAGGGGACACATCGTCACCAGCTAAAATGCCAAGTCACTCAGTCACCCATTGTAGCTTCTTGTGGTACATGCAGACACAGAGAGGCAAGAAAACACACACATAATGAGATAGGCTGACAGGGCTAGCCTTTAAACTGACTTTGCTCAAGTTATAAGCAACATTTTTAAGACATCATGTCTATCTGAAGGAGAATTATTGAGGTTTTACACACAAATAATGTCCAAATAAAGTCTCATGTTGTCACAAGTTCACCTAGACAATCTATTCTTGATTCCTTTATGTGTTCACCTGCTATATCACTAACAGTCCTGTCATTAGGGATCCTGTCATCCATCCTGCTCTGCAGTTACCTTTTCCCCATCTCCTCCCTCATCTGAGCTGCCCCACCCATCCTCACACCTGAACCCTTATTGCCCTCATCAGCCTTTCATTCATATACCAGCCAGATGGAAACATAAGGTTGTAACTAGTTCTTTTCTGGGGGAGTAACTGTAATATTATGAGTGAAATGTATTAGTAATTAGTTACACTAACTGCTAGTTACTGGGGAAAGTAATATTATTACTGGTTATGCCTTACTGCCCAACACTGGTTACCAGTGATACTGATTAAGGTTGCATTCCATTCAGGTCAAACAGAGTCAGGGTGCTACTATTGTGCATAACTGTGCACAGATTGCAGAGCGAGACCGCCATGTTTGTAATTTTGTATTGACATTCATGTTCCCCAGAGGATGAATGTTCATTGATAATCCCTTAACTTTCTATGTAACCCCACCAACAGGTCATAAGTTTGCCACCATGGTTAACATTATATACCCATTAAAACATCATCATCACTGTGAACATGTGGCAGATGTTAGCAGTTAGCATAAAGCACAGCTGTACCTAAGTACAGCAGCACAGAGCTGCTAGCATAGCTGTAGACTGTTAGTCCTCTGTAGTTTATCATACTATATTCACTCACTAAAGTATCTGCTCAAATTTGAAAACATGCCAACAGTGCTACAACAAAGTCAGACAGTCAGAGAGGTTGTAAACAAGCATTAAGATAAACCAGTTTATTTGGAAGTGAATGCCAGTTTAGCTAATGATCCCTCATTGCAGGGTAAAACTGTTTGCATACACAATGGATAGTTTGGATGAAGATTCTAGTGTTCACCTTTGTATTTACTCCCAAATAAATTTGACTAAACTGAATTGTTTTTAGTGATGTGGCCATGTTCCCACATCTCAGCAATTACTCTGGAATAAACCAGAAGTATCCTGTTAAAGTCCAGTGTGGAGGATTTAGAGGCTTCTAGGAAACTCAAACACCTTGACTCAACCATGTGCAGCGGAGAAACTACAGTAGCTACAAAATCTGTGAAAAATACAGAAGGTGGACTAACGAAAACATACCTATGAATATTATATTCCATTTCTGACAATAGATCCTGCTAAATGTTACACACTGAACCTTTTTAATGTATTAACAATGTTTAAAAAATCATACATCTACTGTTGCTAATATTCGTGCTGAGCTCTATATTATAGTTCATCTTTTGGTTCTTCATTAAATCAGAGGATTGTCTCAGTCATTGTACTTCTAGAGCGATCCTCCCGATTGTTGATGTCAGCCTCTTGGTGACTCAAAAGCTTAGCTCAAAGCTAGGCTAATGAGGATGAAAGAGAAATGTGATTTGCCAGTAAAAGGTGGAATCGTTATGGAGCTGCCGGGCCATAGAACGAACGTCAAACCTTTCATTAGTGTCTTCATTTGGGGACTGGTGACAACAGTGGCATGACCTTTGCTAGCTGAACATTGGGCACTTAAGGCTGGGGGATGGTGGGTAGTGGGGGGGCCTTGGGTGACTCCTGGCTGCTGCTGCTGTTGGAAATAGCTTTTGCAATCTCATAATAATAGCCATCTTTGGTGCAATTAAATCATCCATTTTTTTCCCTTATGGCCTTCACCTCCTGTCACATACATGCCTCGGTTTTAATATCCACCGTGGACTGGGGAAGGAAGGAAGAAGGGGAGGGTTCTGGAAAGCTGGAGATTGAGTGCACGGAAGTAGGGGGATGAGGAGGAGAGAGAGAGAGAGAGAGAGAGAGAGAGAAAGACAGAGAGAGGTCAACAGAGAGAAAGAGGGAGAGAGAGACAGAGAGGACGAGACAGGCCTTTTGTGTGTGTGCAGATTAATTAGAATCCTTCTGGACCGCCATTAGAGCTCATTAAAAGGAGCCACAGCCATACAGGCATCAAACAAAGAGCTGGGACTGAACCCCGGTCCAACCCCCACCGCTGTCTGCTCTTCTCACAATGATTGTGTGTGCATCTGCATGTGCATATGTATTTTTATTTATACATTTAAACCTGCATCCTATGTTTGCATGTGTGTGTACATGTATGTATTCATGTATATTTGCAGAATGAATAAATCCATGTATGCATGGGAGCATATGTGTGGGTATGGTAAGACAAAATGCTACCTCCTAAACTACCGCAAAGTATGGGCATGTGTGTATGTGTGTGTCTTTGTGTGGCTGCTAGGATTGGTATGTAGATGAAGCATTATGTTAATGATATTTTCCCCTCTTTTTTTTGGCTGAGTCTCCACAGGCCCTGTTAGCGTAAATGATGCTCCCCCAGCTAGCCAGCGGAGGCTCGCCCATCACCACTAAAGGGAGGAATTAGGCCTCCGAATCCCAGCTCAGATCCTTGTTCATTTTCAATAAGGATTGGACTGGGGTTCCACATGCAGAGTGTTTATGGGTGCTTATTAGAGGGTGCCCACGGTGGCACCGAATGATAATGTACTGGAGTTATTACGGCGACATACAGAACAGGCCTACGGCTTTGACAATTAGGATAATGACCTGCAATGCTTTGGTTTTATAAAATCGCTGGTTTTGTAAGATCACTGCTTGAATGTGTGTGTGTGTGTGTGTGTGTGTGTGTGTGTGTGTCTGTGTGTATGAAAGGGTGGAGGGTTGCAGGACTCTGCTGTGTCTACACTGCATCTGAAGTGTTTAAATCTGACCATTTTTATTGCAATAAAGGTTATAAAAACTCCCAGTACTTACCATTTCAACCAGAATTTACTCTGATCAGGGTAGAAAAGTCTCTCTAATAACATATCCATACATACAACAGCACATCTATGGAAGCCCATTTCTGCCAATGTGCCAAACAAAAGTGAGAAACTCTTAATGTTTTGATGTAGCATCTGGAAATAATAACTTAGTATCTCGAAATAATAATTTAGTATCTCAAAATAATTACTTAGTTTTCTCATTTCTCAATATTTAAACTTATCTCAAAGTAATGAGAAACCTCCTCAATATTTTGAAATATTAAGTCATTATTTTGAGTTTCTCATTATAATGACTTACTTGACTTTTTTTCGTCACATTGGTGGAAATGGGTTTCCATAGAATTTTGATCAAAATGTGTATTTTAACTTTTTTTAATTTATTTTTTCATTTGCAGGAAGATTTGACAATCACACGAATGAGTCTTGGTGTACTGATACATTACTAGTAAGACATCAGACATAACAACTCGATCATCTAAGTTGCCTAAATGGACATTTAGCAGACATGAACATCCTATGGCGTCTGTAGACCAACAGTCAGTGTCGGCTCCAGACAATTGATGTCCTTTTACTGAGATTTAATGCAAAACCTTGGACCTATCAGAATTGAGTATTCAGCCAAGGCCAAACCCTTGTATAATCCCATTATAACACACACACACACACACACACACACACACACACACACACACACACACCAATACGTAACATAATCAATAGACAAAATGATGCATACCGACCACAATCTAATGGACTATCAATCTCTACCTGCACTCGGTCTAAAGTGATATGAAGAGTGAGCTGTTCTGGAAAGATCCCACCGAAAAGGCTTTTTAAGGAAGAAATTAAACAGAAAGAACAAATATTTTATAAAAATATTTTATACACCTTCAGTGTGAGGGAAATGGTGAAACTCACATGTTAGTATGAATGTACAGTATGGTTCTGCTCTTTGTTTATGACCTGGGGGTCATTTCAGGTTTTTTTCTCAGTCCAGCGTTGTGCCACTTCATGAGGAGCTCTGCTGCAATATTATCCAAAAACTTTGTTGTAATTTGTAATCCAGCCTTGAACTGCAATCTCTTTTTGTAGACTTAAATAAAATAAATCCAACACTGAATGACTCGTGATTATTTATAATTTTTTTGTGTTGAAAACCGTCATTGTTTTTGTTAGCATTGTTGTTAGCCTATTAGGGTGACCACTGTTTCCAACTGCCAATCAGGACCCTTAAGTGTACCGCACTTTCATGCATTTTTATCAGGGTGGGGGACAGTTATTTCAGCGCTTGCCGCAGCTCTCCCACTGAGCAAACATTTCAACACCATGGACGCAATGAATGCAGCATTTTTGTTCTTTGTTATCTTTAGAAAAGACAAACTTTCTCTTCAGCATGACAACTCAGCTAGCTAAGATCATAAGACTTGCCTATGACTTACAGGCTAGCCAAAGCCTTGACAACGACACATTGACAAATCAGTGCTGAATTCAGATGAGTGTTGCATTTATGTTTTTATATGGGGTTAGGTAATTATGAGTGGGACAGAACATGATCTATTTAAGTGCTGAAAGCAATAATACTATTAGAATGACTATACTTGACATTTAAGTGTTTTAGAGATATTTTGTATAACACAAATGTCTGTCTGACAAATGATGTCTTGAGTCTGTCGACCAATCGTCAGGTGTGGCAGCTGTGATCTCATATAAATTGCAATGTAATAACATAAATTTTACCCAATTCCCATCTATACTAGATATTTACTATGAGGACAGCACCCAGAATAATGAGTAGAATAGCTAACATATAATAGACGGAGCTTCTTGGTCTGTGAGGGGAAGTCAACGTGGAAGTGTTTTAAACCTGCATTATTTCTATAATTAGATGTAATTTTTACACCTTCAGTGTGAGGTAACCACTGATTGGATGTACAAACAATAAGTATGATAGTATTGAGTCTTATGGAGAACTGAACCTATACCTCAATTGATTTATTAACAGTTTCTCAATGAATTTATGGTCTAAATCTCAAGTTCAAACTCAGTCAGAACCTGGCAGTTCTGATCAAATACTTACTGCATTGCCTATTTTGTGCTTAACATCTTAAGAAACATATTTTAGTGTACTGTTTGTCTGCAATACAAGAAGATGTGTGACCAGGTGAACTGCTATTGATTCTTGCTATGGATTAATTGAAACCAAGTGCAGCCAAACTGAATGGCAAACTCTGGGCTTCAAAACCGTGCTCCATGGTGATGGTGTAGTGCTGCCATATTATTACAGCTGTGTCAGTACAGGTGTGTTAATGCAGCCAGCGACACCACTCACTGTTGGAACTGTGGCAGTTACCGATCATAACACAGCCTTTTGCAAGAAACATACATTTGGAAAGTTTAAAATGCCTCCTCATATCAGGAAAGCTCACTGCATTTTAAACCTTACAAGTGTGGGAAGGAAGAATGCAGCACGATTTTACCTCCAGCTTAGAAATTTGTATGAAATTGTGAAATTGCTTCAGGTATCATTCAGTGTAAGGTTAGCATTATAGGTTAGTCCGCTCTATGACCTTAAGTTTGGACACCCCATCAGAGTTGTATCCAAAATTGCTTTCTCTCATCTTAGAAATATGGCAAAGTTCAGACCATTTCTCACTCCAGTGAACACTGAAAAAAAGCTTTTATCACCAGTGGACTACTCTTCTTTTAGGTCTCCCAACAAAACTCTGAGCTTGTTTTAAAAATGCTGCTCGGGGAGTTTAAACAAGGACAAGAAAGTGCAACACCTTTTTCAAAATCTGTTTACCAGCAGTCGGTACATCATCATTTTAAGGTTCTTTTGTATTTAAATGTGCTCACAGGTTTGTAGTGAGTGTGTGTTTAGGACACACTTCACACATAGACCAACTCCCAGGTTATCTGATGTCTATCCATAGATACACTGCCACATAGGAGTCTTGAGTTCCTGTAGATTCCTAAAATTACTAATAATCCAATATAATTGTTTATTGTATTGTTTACACTTTAGATTTAGGCTCCTTTAGATTTTCAAACCCCAATCCTGAAACGATTCAATTCAGTATTGCCATATGTTTACTGTATTAACTATTAAAGGTCCAGTGTGTAACATTTAGGAGGATCTATTGTCTATTGTATTGGTGGCCTTGAAGTGCAAATCACAAAACACGGTGTGGGGTTGGTACGGACAGTCGTGGTCTCCAGTCAGGTGTAACCACGAAGGTCATCAAAGACATTTTAACACTATACCTGCCTTTAACACGATTTCCTGTCATTTAAGATGGAACGCTTCCCTGACATTGACATGAACAAAGTTAGTGTTGGGACCTGGCCATGTGCTCAGACAAAGGAATTGTCATTACTACAGTGAGGCCTTTACGTGAGCAATAAAGCCTGCTCGTAGTGACTGAAGCCATAAAGAAAAGGGCCCGCCAAATCACAGACCCCTCAGCGGGGGGCCAAGAATGCGGCCGAAGTTTGGCATAAAAGCAATAAACGCCCAAATACCGGCTCTTCATTGGTCAGATTACCTCAGACCCCGGACCTGTCATCCCAGGTATTTAAGCCCAAAAGACTCTCTCCTCTCCGCTTCTTGCTCGAGATTAACGTCCGTTTAGGTACTGCTCTCTTAGCACTAGAGAGCGTCCTCTTTATCTTCTCAAAACCCTCTTTTTATTTTTCTTAAAGTGTGTCATTTGTCTGCAAACTCGCTGAGCCAGACCATTACACCTTTTGCGTGGGTGTGTCTCACCTACCTCTCCTGACCCCTCCCTCTCTCTCTCATACACCTTACTAGTCGACTTAAATAGTCGGTTTCTGTGGTTATTGTGTAGAGTGTTATTATACAACTGCTGGTTGGCGGGGTCAGTGCTTGCCTTCACGCCTTCACATGTATGGTTTCCCCTTTAATTTAATATTTTGATATTAAAGTTAAAGTAACCTGCACAGAATTTTTGAGACTGTAAAGTGCAGATTTGATATTAGTCCCTGGTAACAGGGTGGTGCCCCGAGGACAATTCAATAATTAATAATCAAAATGTTAATTACTTAATTACCCTAATAATTCATTTGAATTATTACATTTTAATAATTATTTTTAATAAATATTAATATTTTGCTAATACCCAAATCCTGCCCCCTACTGAGCACGACATTAGAATAACATGTTTTTTATGTATTAATATAAAGGCACTGTTCTTTCTGTTGATGTATTTACTGTTTACATATTCAATGAACATTGATTAGTGAATGTGATTTAAAATACTGGCAGAGGCTGCTAACTTCAAAATAATACTGGGGAATACGAGGAAAGTGTTAATATGAACACAGCAGCATACTATTTAACTACTGCACCACTGTACTTGTTTATTTAGAAAATGTACTGTTGATTTTTATCTTGCCATTTGTGGCAATTGTGCAAGAAAATGTGTTAGACTTGGTTAGAGATAAAATAGACTTTTTCTAAGTGTGTGAATGTGTGTGTCGAAGAAAGGGAGCCTGTGCCAGCTTACCTCACAAAGCAGCATATTGTAGCAAGCTTGCCAGTTAGCAGGGGTTTATGCAGGGCCATTGCCTCTGATTATCTTTAACATCTTGCTGAGTGCACTGCACTGGGCTGCTGGCACCGTTCCAGACACACACACTGTTACTCACACACGCACTGACAAGTGACAGTGGAGCCAGTGGACCGCTTATTACTCTCTTGGCCAAGCTCATTCAAACTGGACTTTTAATCCATCAACAATGATGATCCTGGACCTGTGTGTGTGTGTGTGTGTGTGTGTTTGTGTGTGTGTGTGTGTGTGCATGGTCACTACCGTACCTATATCCAACTTGTGTTTATGCATAAATTATGTGTGTCCATGAGCTCTGCCTGTGTGTCGGGTTCCTCCAGAGGGCCAGTATTTCAGGGTCATCAAGTTTCTATTTCCTTTCTACATCATTTAACTTGGGCTTTGTGGCTAATTGTTTTCCTAGCACCAACATGGCCAGGGACCCTCTTCTGAAAGGCCACCAAATGAATTTCTGGCACCCAGCACTGAAACGGCTCCCACTCGTTTTCATCCGTCTTCGCTATCACACCCAAACACACAGGAACGCGTGGCCATGTTCAAGTTATACAGCATGTTTAATGTCTCTTATTAATGCAACATTCCCATAGGGAATACAGTTCCAAATGCTACTAGGGCATTCTGGGATTTAGAAGTGAACACAGACATCATGAATTCTGTGATTATGACTGTAAGGTTGGTTGAGTGGTAAAGGCAGGAAGGAAGGGACCTTGAAACTGTTCAGTCATTCCAATTTCTTTACTTCCCTTTTTTTGTTCAGCAGTGGATCAGTGCAGCGTATTTACAGTGAGGATCAGCTTGGCCCAAACCAGAGAAAACAACACACTAAAGAAAAATAAAAACAAATGGAAAACAACAGGGGAAAAACGATAACTGGAGGTATCAAGAAGAAAAATAAACTCTGCTCTGTGCTATGCCACTTTTAAGCTTGGGCCCCTGGCAGCCAACAATCCCTGTGGCCTGCTCACCAACATCATACCTCAACTCCTGCTTATATAGCCTGTAGCTCCTCCTACCCCAGGAAGCAATAATTAAGAAATCAATTAACTTATAGCATACATTTATCGAATTTATTTTATAATGCAACAGTGGAAAAAAACTCACTACACATATTAAAGGAGTAAACTAGATCCCAAACTGTTCACAACAATAAATCTCCCAAACATCTCCTGAATCTCCCTCTCATCTATACTACACTTGGCACATTCCCCCAGGAAAAGGAGTCCACCTGGGCAGGGACTGGTTTTCTGGACTTCAAGTGATGGATAGACGTGAAACTCTTCTGTAAAATCAGGTTCTGGCATCCTGGTGCCAGCTGGACTTCTTTACATAGCATAGCAGTGGAAATTATTTACAACTTACAGTCCAACAATTCACACAGATACTCAGACATTGTGCAGGAGTCCCTATCTAGAGCCAGTTAGTTTTTTTTCCATTCTGGGCTATTGTACAAACATGGCAGACTCTGTAGAGAAGGACCTGCTCCATCTGTACATAAAAACAGCTCATTCTACAGTAACAAAATCACAACAAATACACTAATGCCAGTCTTTCTCTCTTTGACCGCTCCCTGGACTATTCTACTCTCACTGACAGTACAAACATCAGCATGAGCCACAGGTGTAGCCACAACCAGCATGGTGGCAGCGCAGCAGCTACATGCTGAAGTGGCATATAGATGTTGACTTCCTGTGTGAAAGCCAGCAGTGTTTGACACAGAGATCAAGGTGTCCTCTGTGCTGCTGGGCTACATGAATACATGCATGACTTAGTGCCCATTATGCCAGAGCAGGTCCCATGGCTCCACACTGATTCTGCAGTGTGTGGATATATAGTGTATGTGCATCACTTGTGTGTGTGTGTGTGTGTGTGTGTGTGTGTGTGTGTGTGTGTGTGATCCCACTGCTCCTGTGTCCGGGAAAACGCTGCACTGCAAGGAACCCAAGCTCAGCGAATACACAGCAACCTGGCTGCTCGCATTATGAAAATGTTATGGATGATATGGGAATGGCTTTGTTGTTGCGGGCTTTATGGTGATGCTGTGTTATGCATGAGAGCCACATGCCTGTATAATATATAAAGACTACTGTCCAGCCTCAGGTCATGGAAAGGGCAGGTGAGATGCTGGTTCAGGTCAGGAACAATCTGTCTGAGAATGCAGCTGGAACAAAAAGACTATATGATAATAATAATTTTCTAGTACCCTTAAAATCTTGACACTTGAAAAATACTTTTCATTGCAACTTCTATCTACAGAAGAAATAATCCTTATGAAAACAGTTGATTGTGAATATGGATGGCCACACATCTTGTACCCTCTGATGTGCCACAATTGCCTGCATGATATTGGAGGCTGTCAAAATTCAAAAAATGTTAAAATGGAGCTAAGCCGTCCCCAGCAGACAATCCTGACACCAAAGCATCTGAGAAGCTTCTGTCAACTTTGTACAAAGGAACGGTCCCCTTGGTTTTGTTCTAATGTTTCGTGTTCCTTTTAATGCAGCAGGTACTTGAGGGGCGGACTGAATCAGTGTAGCCAGAAGCACCTAGTTCCGGTTTTACGGCCGCCGCTGACTGTCGTTTAGTGTATATTCATTGTGGTGTTCCATGTATGATTCCCTGTTGAGGATTGGTCCTTCTGGGGCAGAGACCGCCTACTTCCTGGTTGCTGTCCCCTGGCATCTGTGATTGGTGTGGCTGTGATTCCACTGAAGCTACCAATCAGGAGTCTTCAATCAACCCCAGCTGCACTTAAATAGCTTGTGTGTCCACAGTTCAGGGCGGCTGTGAACTAGTGATCAGTTCGCCTCGCTGTTGGTTGCACACCATTGTGTTAGTTTAGAGTGTCTGTACTTTCTAGTATTGCCTGGCTGTTATCTGAGTGGATTCAGCCAGTGCCTTTATAATCTTTTGTGACCTTTTAAGTTGCTCAATAATTGCTAGTTTGTTTTTTGTTTACTAGTTTGTACGCTTATGGGTGCTGATCTCTTTTTGTTCTTTAGTGTCATCCAGTCATTTTCATTTTGTGTACTAGTTATTTGTCAGCACCAGTATAGCCTCTCTTTTGTTATATTTCATTGTGCAAGCACACTCTCCATAGTTAATTAAACACCTGATTTTAACTTGAACCTGTCAATTGTCTCATTCCATCTCTTCTCCAATTCCAATTGTATGTTACTGCTCTCCAAATCGAGCTGGGTCGTAACACCGGTGTTTCCCTGCTATAAAACCCCGCCCTTCATGCTTAGACTCGCTTTCATCTCCTGTGCTTGGTTTAGTTGTGTTCTGGCATCCAACATATACCTCTCACTATACATCACACTGATGCATACACACACTTCCACCACTGACTTTACTGGTATATCGTAACTTAATTTGACGCCAACGGGTGTTCCCCTGTTAGGTTCAGTGGTCTTACTTTGGGTTTTGTCTTTTTTGTTGTTTTACTAGGGTTGCTGTGACTGTGAACAGAGCAATCTGTTTTGGGAGCACATCCATGGTTAAGTTGAGTCATCAGTTTCCAGTTGCTTTCCCTCACCACTGGGCTTTAGTGCGCAATTACCCGTCACCATTAACTGCATGAAGACCAGGGTTGAGTTTAGGTAGGTAGATTATGGTTTAGGCAGTCAGCTAGAGGGGCACGCTCGTTGCTGTCTAACCCATAGTGTTTGGTTTGTGCAGTGTGGAAACCTGCATTGATGCATTGATTTCACACACACCCGAGTAAATATGAGTGTAGAAGAACTTTTTTGCTATTTTGTTTTTAGACCATTGTACAAAAGACCAACTACTTAAAATTGCATAACATTATGAGGTGGACATTGGTGATAAAGAGAGAGCAAAGGCCATGTTGAAATCAATTAGCTGTTTTTGCTTGTGCCGCGTTGTCTCTGCTTTTAAAGGCAACAGGTTTAACATTTGACCAACAAAAAAGATTTGCTCATGTTACAACTACAATATGACAGATTTAAATTAAAAGCAGAATTAGAGAAAGAGGTGACTGTGGAGAGGATGCGTCAGCAGACTGAACAAGTTAAACCGGATATAGAGCAGTCTAAACTTGCGCTGATTAAGGAAGGCAAGCTTCCAGCTGTCAGTGAGTTGGGTAGGAAGTCGTCCTGCATGTCGTGCCCTGATGAGGATTTTGATGTTTTGGGAAACAAAGTTTTCGAGGAGAGATCTGGAATCTTTTTTCTCATTGTTTGAACGTGTGGCTGATGTGCGTAACTGGCCAGATTTAGCGTGCGCACTGATGTTGTAGTGCGTGTTGACAGGTAGAGCACAAGAGGCATACTCATCAGAGGCGGCAGTAGCCCAGTGTGTAGGGACTTGGCTAGGGAACCGAAGGGTTGCCGGTTCAAGTCCCACAGACAACAATATGGAGTGTGGACTGGTTGCTGGAGAGGCGCCAGTTTCACCTCCTATGCACTGCCAAGGTGCCCTTGAGCAAGGCAACCTAACCCCAAGAAACTGCTCATGGGGCACTGCTAACGTAGCAGCCCATCAGTCCACCATCTCTCTCCCTGTTGAGGATTTTAAAGGTTTGTGTGATCTTATTGTGCTTGACCAATTTAAAAATCCAGTGCCTGTGCGTGTTGCCACATACATCATTGAGCAGCACACTGTAAAAATGATAACTAGCAATTGTTGATCTCATTACAGTTTTGAAATTAAACTGACTCGGAAATATGGCTTTGCAATAAGCAATTTATAAACTCTTGTCTGCCCAGCAAATTTCTCCCATTGTTGACTTAACTACTATTTTTAAATCAGCTCAACAAGAATTTGTAAATCTTTGAGCAGATTTTTGAGTTAAGTTGGGCCAACTCCGTCGATTGCTCATGTGCGCATGCGCACGCAAGCCTGAACCAGTTTGAACCGGTTTTAACAGCTCTGTGCTGAAGGTATGCGTCCGTCCGACATTTTGTGGAGCAAAAACCGTGTGGCGGGAGCTGACAAAACTTTCGCTCTAGCAGGTAAGCTAAACGTGTTTTTACTTTCATCACGCTGAATTGGTGCAGACTGACTTTTTTACTGTATGTCATTGTCTGCTCTAACTTTTTCGCTTTGTAATCCGCACGCACCTCGTCATGCAGACGCTTTCATGGAGTAAACAGAGCTCGGAGGATCATATCCGTGTAGCTACATGCAGGCATGTGGGCATCTTAAGTGTTGTCACGGTGCGCCATTTAGATCGGAGTGAAAAGATTTTTTCATCCACGATGTCCTATGAGCTTCAGGTCCCCCTTACTGATTGATAATTTGTTAATTGTGCCAGCGGGTGAAACTAATATTGACAAAGTTATGATTTACGATCGTAAAGCGAATCGTTGTGCTTTATCATTTTGAAATTTACCGGATGCTCTGTGCGTGTGGTTTCCTGTTTGGGGCGCTCTAATCGACGTGAATTGATGCTTTATGTCACCGGCATCCGGCAAAAATAGACCTGCTGCCTGTTTCTGCCGGACGATGAAACAGAGACGGACCGGAGACGAGCTTGCTGAACCCTCGGTGCTGCAGTGTTGATAGTTATCTACAATGCTGGACAGTTTGGCTGCTGGCATGACACTGCCTTGTGTCCATAAAGTACTGTACAAATGTCACGTACAAAGTTATGTTTCATGTTTCAGACGTAAGGCTACATTTTCAGAGCCTTTTACAGAATGAGAAAGATTCAAAAAGATCATTATTTTTTCATAGTTACTGTTTTTATCATAGTAACAAAAACAAATGTTTGAATTCACGTTTGCATTTTTGTTGCTTGTCATATAGCTGTAATTTTAAATCAAATTTACATTTTAAAATTAATTTACCGATTACATTCATAAATGAAAGATGATTCCCAAACTACTTTTTTCTTGTCTCTGTTTTTGGCTTGTTGATGTTTTCAGCTCCTGCAACTAGGGATTCCTTCTGTGTTATGTTTGGTTGTTTTATCCCATAATGGCTGTTGCAGTTGGCTTTCAGGCTGGTGGAGCTTGGTGTTATTGCATTGATTATTATCAGACTAACTTTTACGTTTTTCATATCAGTATCTATTTTTTGAGTAATACTTTTATTAATATTGCCACAATATTGTAACAATGACTTGGTACTTTCACAAACTATTGAAACCCAGCCGTTGTCTATTCATTCATTGGGTAAATTATGTTATGAATAAATAAATTTAAATAAAATTGAATTGAATTGAATTGAATATGGATGGGGTTGTCATGGCTTCAATGAAATGTGAATATATATATTTATATAGTGTGTTTTATGTTTACAAATTACAAAGGCTGTTGTGAAAGTGCTTTTAACAAAACTGTCTTCATGCTATTTGTGTCACTTGTGTTTCAGTGGTGGATTCCATGCAGTGCCGGCTTTGTAAATTCACCAGCTCCAGTCAAGCGACCCTCTTAAAACATCTTCGCCTTCGCCGCGGTCAAAGTGCACACTGGCCTTGCACACACACCAACTGTGTTTGTGTATTTAAAACACTTGGATCATTAAGATCACACCTCAAGATCACTTGACAGTGAAAATCCATGAAAATGTAACATTTCAATTTGAATTGTGTGATTTTTAAAGAGATTTGCAGTGAAAAAACTTTTTGGAACCATCTCGGACATCATTTAAAGAACAGAGAAACTGTACAATGTCCCTTTCCAAGGTGTACCTTTTAAAATGGACGCTCGCCCAACCTAACATCCTTTTTTTACTCGCTTGTCTGAACAGTAGAAATAAATAATAATAATAATAATAATAACAAGAAGACAAAATTAACATTTTTAATCAGGTAAGGAAGTGTTTTTGTTGTGTTTTTGTTGTCCTCCATGGAGTACATCACTTTCTCCAACTGTTATGGATGTGGCATAGTCACTGAATTTTCAACCCTCAAAATCCATGTTTACAAATTATGTTCTTTTTTGCCAGTGTTACATTTAAATATGTGATCCATTTTATTCTGTGACCTGTTCCAATATTCTTACCATAACCATCTCACTCCTATGGAAGTACATTTCCCCATGCTTAATTGAAATTGCGAGTTTCAAATGTCATAATTATGATTTAAAGTATTTTCATCAGGGGAAAAACAGCTGAGGATGACTTTTTGCATAATTATGGGTCACTTTTTTTTTTCTTTTACTGGCAGAAGGGGAACTAGCCGTGAGATGGTAGAGGCACCTCAGAATATGATGGGTCACAGATTTCAGTGCAACAATGGAACATGATACATTTGCATCCTGAAACTGATACTGTTGTTGTGGCGGGTATTTTCATTCCTCTGCGAAATTTAAATACTTTCCTGCACCTAAGGGTGCACAGGAAACCACATATTCACTAGATATTGCGCATGTCGAGAGTAGTTTTTTGAAATATGTTTTGCTGTTAACATGGTCAGATATTTAACATGGTGCAGACTCAGAACAAGTTACCCAGGAACTTCCTGTACAGAGAAATTCTGACATTATGGTTTGAAAATTGATAATATTTTTTTGGTTTTCTTGTTAAGATATCTGAAGAATTTCATCGGATCACTAGCAAAGACCTCCTGGGGACTTTCAATGCATCCCTTGACAAATTTGGGCCTGGCCTGCTGAAAATCTACAGGTCTAAGAAAGGAGCTTTTGGTCAGGTCAGTGAAGTGCTCCTATGCCTGGCAGTTTTAGAAGAGCATGAATATACTCTCTTACTAGGAATGACGAAATTACAGTACTATACTAATTGAAATACTCATGTTTTCCACTGGATACTTTTAGACATCCGACATTGTGTCCCACCGGAAAACAGCAGCCCTGAGAGGCCTGCCCATCTACCTCCGCGGAGATGCAACCAAGTTTTTCCTGAAGTGCTTGGTAAGTAATAATAACTGCAGGAAAGACAAATAATTTAGGTCATGCAGCTATTCCTATTCCCACGAGATGTTTTTAGGAGTAGTTAATCCAAAATGTAAGTACACCTCCCCGGGCAGTTTATCAGTCCAGATCATTTTGGGGTGAGGGTTGCGTTTTCCACTTCAGTCCCTTTTTTCTGCTGAGGGGACAGTTGGTCATTTTGGGTGGTGTTTCATCACAAGGTTGGTGGGCGACATTGATTAAAGAAGAGATTCTCTTTTCTGGTTAATACCTCCACAAGTTAAATGGTAAGTCAGTAGCATGGTACTAAATGTTTAATGTCAAATCAGTAGAAATGTATTTAGTCTGAATGTTTTTGTTTTTGAAATCTTTCTTAAACAAATCATTAGTTTGGATGCTGAATTTTCACTTTATAGCTGCCCATTTTCTTCTGCCTTTTTAACATTTCACTTCTTTAGCCCTTATGAAGCCAATCATCTCTCTGCTTACAAGTTATACTTTTCAGCTTTAGCATTAACCTTTTCAGCACTCACACATTTTTTTCAGAAAATGCTCTTTCTAGTTTGTCTTACTTTTTCTAAGCTCATAATAATGTATCTGTTCTTCTTCCTCAGCACATCGACACTTTGGGAATAATCATTATTTACATGTTCAGTAAGCCTAGTGTTGATGTCAAGTACTCAGCATGGAGGAAGATTCACCCCAAATGTTATTAGAATATAGAGCAGTATGCATGTTGTTTTTTACACATGTTGTATTTATGATGGTTTTCCTGTGTTCACTGGTAAACTGAATAAAAAAATTCAGATAACATTCAGCTGTAGTCTGTATTATTAATTATCCATCTATTGATCAGTTTTAAAATAAAATTATAGCAACATAAATTTAGCTTGATTTATAAAGGTAAAATGTATGTTTATTAAACAAGAATATTTGTGTTAGGTGAATCAAGAAATATATGCCATTGAAGGAATAATTGTATATTTATACAACAAGAATATCTATGTTTAAAGAAGGTAGAAATACATGACATTGATGGGAAAAAATTGTTTATTCATTCAACATAAAAATCTGTGTTTGGTGAAGGTAGCAATACATTGCATTCAAGCAAGAAGTTCTTTATTAGTCTCACAGTATTATCCTCATAAGGTGAACAAAAAGATCCGAGTTGGCAGAACTCTTGGCAAAACTTAAAAACCTTAGTTAAGTCAACAACAGCTGTTAAGTCAACAAAAGTTGAGAAAACTCAAAAATCTCTTGCATCATGTTGCCTTGATGTTTTACGCTTTCTCGGCTTTTTCTTTTTTACAGTGTAAGCAAAAACTGCAGCTGAAACAGTGGTTTATGTGTGATTATGTGTTGACGCACAGAAGCAGTTTTGGGGAGGCTAGACCGGTGGCTGACATGGTAAACCTTTTCAAGTTGTGGGTAGAGTTGGCAATAATATACGTGATTCAGAAAAGGTTTGTAACTACTGTAACAAATGGGGACACTAGAAGGTAGATTGTCACTGGTTAAAACCAAAGTCTAAGAATGCTGCTTTTGGTGCCCATGTTGGAGCACCTGTTTCTCAAGTTACCACTCCTGATATGAACTCTAGCATGTGTCAAAAAGACTCTTTCTGACTATTTATTCGATGATTTTGACAGACACAGGGGCATTTAATTCTCTCATTCAGGTTGGAATTTTACCCTTGTCCAAGGAATCAGAAACGTGCAGCTCTGTTCCTGTTTGTGGAATGGATTTAAATGTGTTGTTTGTTCCAGCGCACAAAGTGAGGCTTCACTGTGAGTTGTTCCAGGGTGAGGCTAGGCTTTGGCACTCGACAACAATGCACATGATTTTCCTGAGGCTTACACAGCCTGTGCTGTAACAAGCACCATGGTGACTTTAAAATCTGAATCTCAGATCAGTGTCAGATATGGAAAATGTTTCTGGGAACCTACATCTGATCTACATCTACAGTACCTACATCTGATTTTCCTGTGTCAATATCCCGCAGTGAGCTGGTTGCTGGGCAGCAGGCTCTAAGGTGCTGTTTGAGCAGGTCTGGCCTGATAGTGAGGTGCTGGACAGTGCTTGCAGTTATTTTCTTCAGGATGTGCTGTTGGTGAGAAAATGGGTTCAGCACAGTGGGAGTTTTGTTGGAGATCCTGTGTTTCAAATAGCATTGCCAGTTGCACTCCGTCAGTCAGTCTTAAAAGTAGCTAATGATGAGTCTGGGCACTCTGGTATGAAAAAAATGTATGATTGGATTTTGAGACATTTCTTTTGGCCTTGCATGAGGAGAGATGTCCCAGCCATTTAAATATTTAATAATCGAATGTGTGGGTCCTTTCCCCCCCCCCCCCAGTCTGTTGACTGTCATGTGCCAGAGTACTCGCTATCCTGCTACATATCCTCTTGCATATATATTGTGCAAAATAACCACTAGGTCTGTTTTGCGTGCACTTTCTCAGTTAATTTCCATATTCGGCATTCCAAAAGTTATTCAGTCTGATCAGGGATCAAATTACTCTTTCCAGGTTACAACACCACAGATGTTGAAGCAGCTTTGTGTCCAACACAACCGGGCCTCTGCATATCATGCTCAGATTCAGGGGGCATTGAAGGGCTTGGAGAGGTCCAGAAGCCTGGATATGAAAGGAGCGTCCCTGGGGAATAACACGCATGGCAAAATTAGTCTGAGCAAGGAGAGCAGTTGTGTCACCTTGGTTTCTTCAGTTTGGGGTTTTGAAAAGGGCTTGGGTGGTTGGCCTACAGCCACAGATTTTAGGCACAGGTTGTGAGAGTGGGAGAAAGAGCCATAAATTGAACAGGACAGAGCTTGGTGACCTGTGAAATGCCTACTAATGAGAGCCAGGTCGACAACTGACCAGTCCAGTCTTTGGTTGAACCTTTGGATGAACATGGCAGCTTTTGCAGAGAATGACTTGTGGTACTTGAAAAATAGTGTTCCTCTATAAGACATGGCCAGATCTGATATGATGGCTTGATCAGCTCTAGGGGAAGGATACACTTCGCATATGACGTCTCTATATACGCCAAAAGCCACATTAAATTCAGCCAGGGTTAGTGTTTTAAACAGTCTGGGGTCACTCTCTTTCAGCATCACTGACACATCTCCAGTTGCGGGAGCAATTCTTCTTTTTCTCTGCAGATTTCCTAGAAACAGAGTAGTTGGACAGAACTGTGGATGCTGTTTAGGAGCAGATTTTTTTTTTTTTTTTTTTCTTAAACAGCACGAACAGCTCTTCATGAGAAGTCTTTCTGGAGCTGTAATTTTGTTTTTAAACAACACTTCCAGGAACATAGGCACTGGCCAATCATCAATGCTGGGAGTATTTGGACTTTTATTTGCCAAAGGAGACCCCGGTGGATGGAAATGACACTCTCTTCATTGGCTTCCTCTGCCTCAGATTGCTGCTGAGCAGTGTTGGGCAAGTTACTTTTAAAAAGTAATTAGTTACAGTTACTAGTTACTTCTTCCAAAAAATAACTAAATTAGTTACTCAGTTACAAATTATAAAAATAAGTAGTTACTTCAGAAAGTAACTATTGCGTTACTTTCAAATACATTTTTAAATGCTCAAATGTGACCCACCTTCACCCCTCTTTAACGGAACTTAAAATACATGTGCATGTTCAATTATTTATGATAAATCTGAATATTATGATGAGATGGACACTTAATACAATACATTATTAACAGAAACAATGTACACAAATCTAAACTATTTTAATGTTGCTGTGGGACAAAGTGAGACTAGCCTCCAATCAAATACCATGTATGTAGATATTATGTTTATATAGTGGATCCATACAAATAACACAATAGATGTTTTGGAACTTTTGATATTTATTGCCCCTCAACAGGCCACAACTGGGCAAAATTAAATTGTGCTTGTTAAGCACTATACCAAAAATAAAAACAAAGTGCAAATAAAACAAAAAAAACTTCAGACAATTGCTAGATATACTGTATATAATTATTATTTTTTAGTATATATATTATTTTCTTACTCAAAAAGGTAGAACAGTGTAACAATATGAGGTGCTTTCAATCTAACTGAAAAGTACAATGTATAGCAAAACTAAGGAATCCAAATATAAACAGGTAATACATAAGAAATAAAAAATACATCTCCATAAAAATAAATCTCTTTCTCTGCCCATTGACAATCTCACTTCAAGAGGCTGCAGCCAGCCAACAAATAAATCTAAATTAAATGATGCTCTTTAAGCAATGTACCAAAAATGTATTCAAAAAATATATACACTCTTTTTAGTGCAAATGTAATAAGATGCAATACAACTCGCCATACCTGTCTCTCGTTGACTGACTCGCTTATGTTGTTTGTTGTGTGTCGGACTATGCGTGCTTTCGGACACCCACCCAACGTTCTCATGGGGTAGCTTGCAAAACGGCTTGTAGAGAAAGCAGCAAGGATAGGCAGGCTAAAGCAGCTTGACACTGCGAGGCAAAGCAATCTGTCCACTCATGCTTAACTGTACACGACCTCTGGCTGGGATATAATCTTGTGTTAATAGTTTGAGGACAGGGTAAAGTTTCTTACTTGTTTTGCATACTCAGCTCTCACAGATACTGTTGCAACCTTGGCCTATTTAGGATAATCCTGTGTTACGATCACAGGCAGACGGCCTGAGTAATTTATTGCACAATAGGTCTTTGCCATTGATCAATCAAGGAAAGACTGGCTGTAACTGCCAAGCTGATAATAGGTCCACAAATGCCTACGGGGATTCATGAGCCAATTTGGCCTCAGAAAAAGAAAATAAAGAAATTACCAGAAACTACAAAAAACAGGGGGTTCCTAATGTCTCTTTCCCTTCCCCACTCATAATCATGTCAACCTCTCATGGGACTGTACAGCCACGCTCGCAGCTCTGTGAGGCTGTACTAAGGCGCAGTGATGCTATTAGCTAAATGTTCACATCTAAGTTATTACAACTCATCCTGTGGGGAACATGGATGTCTGAACTAAATTTCATGGCAAACCATCCACTAGTTGTCAGGAATCCTCAAATGTCATCTTCTGGTGGCACGTGTGTTTCATTAGAATAACAAATGACCAATATCTTCAGCACACTAAAGACTTCCACTATCGTCCAGTTTAGCCCTCTTCTAACTTGAATGGAGGTAAAACAATGTAATAATACGGCTCTTCCAGACTTTCCAAATGTTATCAGACCAAGTGGATCTGAAATGTGTCATGTGTTGATGCAAAATAAAAAAACGCTTACAACTGCTTCTTTTACAATTTAACCTTTTGGGAAATAGTATTTTTGAGCCAGTGTGCATCACATGATGGAGTGCTAGCTAATGTTAGAAAAACATTAGATAACTACAATTGCTTTGAATAGCTAACTAGCAGGGTTCCATTTCAGGGATTGCCTATAACCTATTTTTGGCAGTATTGGAAAAATGTCTGATACTGATATTGGTATTGGAAAAAGATAATAGCTAGCTAACTTAAGATTATGTATCACTTTTATCTTTCATCATAGACTAGCCTAGCACATAGCATATGTAAGTACAGGAAAGGAGAAAGTTTACAAAGGTTCTGACCGAGGCTTGCTCAACTGTATCTTGGAACACAGAGCAAAAAGGGGCGGAACTTAGCAAGGGTCCATTGGCTCATCAATGCTACTGACAGTGCTTGTAGAAAATAAATGTGTGGTGTCTACTTGTTGCTAACCTGATCTTGCATGCAGTCAGTATTTGTTTTGAATGCATTGTTAAAGCTTTTGTTTTTTCACTATAGGACAGTAGATTTGGAGACAAGACTGGTTGAATTATAAGAGAATGGGTGTGTGTTGGACATATCAAACACAGAGCTCCACAGTTTGTTGAATGTTTTCCAAAATGTATACACCAAAACCATCTTTTTAAAAAAAAAGCAAATGGGGGACCTCCTCCTGAAGACCTGGACCCAGACTGCAGAATCCCTCTGAGCTGCTCTGACCTCTGACCTCTCAGCATGACGTCCACGTCCGTCACCAAAATTGGTGGAGTGGTGGTCGTCACTCAGGTCATTCCTCAGGACGAAACCTCCATCCCGCTCCAAGCCCCGCCCTCCACCACACAGGCCCCGCCCCCAGTCCCACAGGCCCCTTCCAGTGCGCCCACCAAGATGGACGACATGACCGCCGCCTTCCTGCGGAGGCAGCCACAGGGCCTCGGGGTGGTTCAGATCTTCATCGGCGTGCTGTGTATCCTGTTCAGTCTGACCGCCGCCTACTCCCAGATTCTGATGGTCCACGCTCCGCTGTGCCTCGCTGTCACTTTTGTGGTCTCCGGCTCTCTGACGCTGGCGGCGGTGAGACGGCCGTCAGTCAGTCTGGTCTTGGCGCCCCTGTGTGGAACCTGATCAGCGCTGTGGTCGGCCTGGGGGGCGTGGCCTATCTCTGCTGGCTGCTGGCTGATCGCCCCCCCTCAGAACGGTACTGTGACACCGAAACCGCCAGGAGGTTCGTGCTCACCAACAGAGAGAAGATTGAATGCATCAGTAAGATGTGGATGATGAATGGCTCTGCGTACGGACCTCTCGGCCTCCTCCTGGTTCTGCTCGTCCTGCAGGTCTGCGCCGCCGTCACTGTCAGTGTGTTCTCTGGTAAAGCCCTCAGACGCCGCGACCACTACACCCCCATTGTGGTGGAGGTTGAAGATGGCAGTGCTCTGCTGTGCAGTGTGCAGCGACGTCGCCCTGTTGGGCAGCGAGTAAACCCCCACATCCCCTCCCAGCTCACTGTGAGAGGGGAGGACAAAACCTCTGAACACTTCTAGTACTACAGTCATTCTACAGTAATACTACAGTAGTAATACAGTCATGATACTTTAATACTATCATACTCTGCCTGTCATTCTACTGTGTATAATCCGTCTATAATCAGTTGTTTCTGTTGCTGGCTCTCAGTACTCATTGTGTTGCATTGTGGGTCATTTAAGGGTTAATCTTCTGAAGTTGATGGGGTTTAAATGTGGAGCACTCGATACTGACTCTAGATGAAGAAGTAATCAAACAGCAGATTGTAAAGACACTAAAGGTAAGACCTGTTTCTCACCAGTTGCCTGTTTGTTCCTCAGAAAGGCAAAGTGAAATATGAAGAAGCCATCTTGGATTCTCTGTGATATTGAGAGCATGTGTGCTTCAGTACAGGGTTGGAGTCGCTAACGGAGGGTCTTCACATACACAATCACATCCTGCAAACAGCTGCTGATAGATCATACAGCATAGCTTTAATGGTGGTGGGGAAACAGTCGTCTCATTTCATTTTACTTTTGCTGACTCATTTAAACACCTGTGTATGCTTTAATATTCTGTTTTCACCTGAAAGGTTCAAATATGTCAGAGTGCACTATTAAAGACATAAATATGTAAATGTTCCAGAAACAGAGCCGTTTACTCTGAGGGGATTCTGTGTTTGTTTCTTGTTGTTTGTTGTCTCTTTGTAAACAACAGTTAATCAATAAATTGATTTGGTTAAAAAAAAAAAAGAAAAAGTTGTGTCAGGTGTGGAGAAGTTTCTCTATCTTAAAGTAAAACTTTGCTTAAAGTACAGTATACATCTTCAGTTAGTACTTTGGACCTGTTGTAAGTGTTGTCACTCCACTGGTTACAAATTCCATTGTTACCAGTTAGAGAAGAGGTGGATAAGAATTCTGGGTTTGTATGTCGTTTGGAAATTTAACCTGTAAAGTTCTCTCTATTAAAGAACTGTTGTGTCCCCCTCTGAGAGTGACAGTAAGTACACAAAAAAGTCTGGCATGTCTTTGACATTTGAATATATTTATGTTGTGAGTTTTCCAGTCTGAACACATCACATACTCAAAATTGGTTTAGAATTAGTCTCTAAAAAGCTGTTAGATTTTCAGACACACATTTATGGTTCCCAGAGGATGACTCCTACTGACCTTCCTTCTAGCACCAACTTGAGGTTCACACATGTAATATCTCAACAACTACGATATGAAATATATATGAAATACGATAAAATATTTTTATTGTTAGCATGGTTATGCTTGTTAGCATACCAATGTTAGCATTTAGCTCAGACCACCATGTGTCCTGTGACCTGTAGACCCTACCCATCTTGTTCCTGTGGACAATTATTACAAAAGAAACATCTGTAAAACAATACATTTTCAGATTGTCACACACAGTCAAAAAAAGTACAAACTTTTTGGGGCTAATTTTGGTCAAATGTAATCAATTTAAAGATTTAAGGAGAATTGTTTTAGTACCCTAAAGTTATGGAGTTTTGAAGAACTCATGACTTTCTGGTATTCACGCTTTTATTTCTTTATGACTAATGTAGTATCAAAAAGCTCCCAAATTTAAAACTCCCACATTTTGTAATGGCCACAGCAATATGTAATAATTTATTAAAAATGTGGCAAAATGTATGTATGGTTCAGGCGGCTTATTGCAAAATCCAGCAGATTGTTACAAAATGCGGTGTTATTACATAAAGAAGGTGAAATTTCTTACATTTGACGAGTTATTACATAATGTGTTGTTAGATTACCTATTTTTGCAATAAACCCTGCACTCCTGGGTGAAGAGCATGGTCTGGATATATGTATTATGATCTGTGTACAATGTGAAACCCTCTGCAAAATGTGCATACAGCCTAACCAACAATGAATACCATATGCAGAAATGGAGGAATTGTATTGTCTCTCTAATTCACACCTCCAGACTCTCCCATGGACACACATATACTATCACAAGGCTACAGTCTTTAACGTGCCAAGTGCCACCTGCATATTTCTTAACACGTTTTGGAGGCACCCTGTCACCCTGTCAAGACGCGTGGCGTTTTAATTTACTAACAGTCAAAACCTTCAGATCGACTTGGACTGCTGTGTTTTGTCATGCCACTTTGGCAAGGTGCTGTCATCTGTTTGCATAAAACAAACTGAACTAAATCTGCTTTACGACTACAGAAATACAGCATATTTCAGAAAGAGCAATGTCTGCAATCAAGGTGCTAAATGCCTAAAAGAAAGATGTTTGTATCACAGGTTTGATCACTTTTCTACAACTATCTCTGTTTGACCGAGTGTCAACGTCATGACATGAGAGAGGAATCTGATCCACACAACTGCTCTGTTTCTTACTGAGGACTATTGATCCGGACATATGGATGAACGCACTGCTGAACCCAGTGGCCCAGAGGAGTAATGTTTGATTTGTCTGGGAACCCCACAGAGACATTTGAATAGAACTAACTCAGTGCAGTTTATTGGGATTTGATGTTATTTGGTAAGAAGAAAAGTTCTTCATGAAAAGGCAATTTTTGTGCCTAGAAAAGAGTCTGATTATAAGATAGAAGTGGTTTCAATGTAACAGCAACCTCCGATGAATGTAACCCCCTCCCCATATTTCATATCTCTCTGAAAGCCAAAATGCAGAAACAATAATAAAAACAAAAACAAACTTTGAATTGAACGGGCTCTCGCACACCACGACATAAATAAATTCCCTAGGAGGAGTTTGTTCAAATACAACGCGAAAAATTCACCGAAATATACATACATGTATGTGTCTTGGGGGCTGATTCTGGGGGACGTGGCTAAGCCATTTTGGGATGCCCATGTGCAGGACCAAAACAATACGACTGAATTTTGTGCATTAGGCTTAGTAATTTGGCGGCGCCCGTGCACAGGTACAAATGGATACGTCAAGTTTCGCCATGTTTGAATTTTGTGCAAAGTTTTGTGAGCTTTCGAGCATGTTCAGCCCTCAAAAAATGCGATTGACGGGGCAGAAAAATAATAATAGCCAATTCTAACAGATATAATAGGTCCTTGCACTGGTCAGTGCTCGGCTCTAATAAAATGCTAAAAGTGACATCCTTCATGTACACTACAACATTATTACACAGATTACAAGGTACCACTGCAGTCATGACAGCTGGTAATCTGCCAGGACTACACACCGTAGCTCTCACCAAGGTCCTGATCCTGCAGTTGTTAAGAACAAGGGAGCTGTCCAGGGTACTTGTTCCTGTCTGCACAGGAGCCAGCCAATGTCTGATCACAGACCTCCATAGTACAGTTGTATACTGTAACTTCTGAAATATGAGCCAAATAAAGGCAGTCTTGCCAAGTCATGTCTCCCATCTTTTGAGCGTTGTTAAATCACTTCCAGTGACACTCAGCAGTATCTGCAGAGTTTTCAAAGTAAAAGCCAACCAGGGAATGGAGGATATAGCGATGACTTTCATTAACAGGAAATACTTCTATACTAATCGTGTTAGAGAAGGAAAACTCAGTGTTGTACTTGTTGTACTGATGGAAAAAGTGCTGTGGAAATGTACATCATACTGAATTTAACAAGACAGTTAATAAGCTCTTCTTCTGCAGGGTGAAGTGGCTTAACATGGACTCCAGAATACTGTAACTTCTAAAACTGAAAATTAGGTCAGAATTAAATTTGCAATGAATTCTGCACCTCTCAATACACATTGTATTGTTAACTAGTAATACGACCTGGCTGTGGCATCAGTTAAACCCCCAGTTGAACACTACGCCAACTTCAAGCAGTACCCCGTGTACTTTTTTAAAGAAGTTATTTTCCAGGACCTTTTCCGAAGTTTTTCTTGACAATACAGGACAGCACTTGTATATGATTTACCAGTATCTCCAGTTAACCCCAGTTATATTCCTCCTTTTTTATCGATGCAAAATTCATGATGAAGTGTCTCCCTACAGGTAGGTGGTCGGTGTTTATGGGACTGGTTTCTTTTTCTTCATCTGAACGTTTGCAGCTGCATCAGATCCGACTTTCCCTCTCTGGGAGCATCAGTCAGTCGATATGGGGCTCCACTAAATGTGTTACTGTGAAAGTCAGCCAGTCAGCTCCTCGTGGGGTCTCGGGTCTAATCGAAGACACAGACAGGTGGTGTTTTGAAGTTTCACTTATTGTTTTTGCAAATGCTCAGTTCCATCCTTCTCTGGAAAACGTTCCTCGCAGTGTCAGAATGTGGTCTGAGCCTTCGTGGCTGTGTTTCTGGCAAATAGTGAACCCACCTGCATGACCTCTTTAATAAATAAAACCAAATTCATAAATTGTATGTATTCTTTGAGCAAGTTCCTCAGTTTGTGTTGGACGCTGCAACAGAGGCCAGTACGTATTGATTGACTTGCTATTGATCGTTGTACTTGGATGAGGTTATTAAACTGTATTGGGAGCATGAATCACCGTCCGTCCATTCATTTGCTTTTGCATTTATCCAATTTTTCCAACACCACCAAAGAGATCTTAGAGGAAAGTTACATCCTCAACACTTCAAAAGGGGGGCTCAACTGCCAGTCAGAACAAAATGATTTATTAGTTGCCTGCACCAGACAGTTCAGAAACACTGTTTGCATGAATTAGCAACTGTTTTTACGACAGAGCAATAAGATATGTATCATCATATCATACATATCGTTTATCGTATCATATACGATAGAAAAATGTCTATTGTTTATTTTGTTCCGTCACAAATCACACTCTTTTGGAGTTCATATGAAGTGAAACCACTGTGGTACTAAATGCTTTACCTGGTCAATGCTGGTAAAATATCCACCACCTCCACGTACCAGATAACGCTTTTCTCTCTCTCTGTCTCTGTCTCTGTTTCTCTCTGTGTTTCTCTGCAAAATGCTTAAATGATCCACTGGACCTTAAGTAGCAACGGCTATATGAGCTTTTTTTATGATAAAATTATTACTATTGGAGACAAAACTAAATTAATGACCAGATGCCCTCAACAGGTATCACTGTCTCTCCAAATTCAGGAACTTTAACTAATGTAAAATCAGATATATATTTAGACTGTTTTTCTGCTATCAATCTTCATCAGTTAATAATTTCTACATCTAAGCCATCAACCTGTCTGTTAGACCCATCCCAACTAGGCTGCTTAAAGAAGTTGTACCCTTAATTGGCACTTCTTTACTGGATATGATCAATCTTTAAAGTAGCTGTAATTAAACCCCTTCTTAAAAAGCCCACTCTTGACCCAGGGGTTTTAGCCAACTATAGACCGATTACTAACTTCCCCTTCCTCTCTAAGATTCTGGAGAAAGTAGTTGCCAAGCAGTTGTGTGACTTTCTACATAGCAACAGCTTATTTGAGGATTTTCAGTCAGGATTTAGAGTTCATCACAGCACAGAGACAGCTCTGGTTAAAGTTAATAATGACCTTTTGATTGCTTCCGACAATGGACTTGTCTCTGTACTTGTATTATTAGATCTTAGTGCTGCATTTGACACCATTGACCATAATATTCTTTTACAGAGACTTGAGCATCAAATTGGCATTAAAGACATTAAGTCATACTTATCAGGTCATTCTCAGTTTGTACACGTTAACGATGAATCTTCCATAAATACTACAGTTAGTCATGGAGTTCCACAAGGTTCTGTACTTGGACCAATTCTATTCACTTTATAGTATAGTATATATAAACATTATTAGGAATCACTCCATTAACCTTCATAGTTATGCAGCTGATACACAGTTATACCTGTCGATCAAGCCAGATGAAATTAACCAATTATCTAAATTACAAACTTGTCTTAAGGACATAAAAACCTGGATGAGCTGCAATTTCCTGATGTTAAACACAATTATTTGTACTTGGACCCAAAAACCTTAGAGACTCACTGTCTAAAGATATAGTTACTCTAGATGGTATTACCTTGGCCTCTAGCACCACTGTCAGGAATCTTGGAGTTATCTTTGATCAGGACATGTAATTTAATTCCCACATAAAGCAAATGTCCAGGACTGCGTTTTTTCATTTACGTAATATTACAAAAATTAGACACATCCTGTCACAGACAGATGCAGAAAAACCAATTCATGCATTTGTTACTTCTAGGCTGGATTACTGCAATTCCTTATTATTAGGCTGCCCCAATAAGTCCATTAAGGTGCTCCAATTAATTCAGAACGCTGCAGCACGAGTACTGACAGGAACTAGGAAAAGAGATCATATCTCTCCTGTACTAGCGTCTCTGCACTGATGCAGGGCAACAGCGGCATTGACAAAGCAGAGGGAGAGCTGGGGAATTGTGCAGTTTAAATAGATGGCCAGATTGGAAGGGTGCGCTTGGTTAGTGATTATGGAATAAGGCATGTCATGTGTGTATATCAGCGCAGCTCGAGTTGACTGCCTGAACTAGCTTGCAGGCTTCGCTCCATTTGTTGCTACTGTTGTTGCTGTGCACCTCTGTCTGTCTCTCTCTGTCGCTCTCTCTCTCTCATTTTTTTCCCTAATTATCTGTCTCATGTTCTACTGTCAGGATACAGTGAACGTTTCAGCAAATATGACAAAAAGTATAAATTATTTTATTTGTATAAAAGTTATCTACTACAGCCTTAATGTCACTGAGGCAACGTCAAGTACATCAACAATTGTGGAAGGTCCCTTTGGACAGTCAGTTAATCGGCTGTGATGAATCCTCTACAGCCGCGTCTAAATTTGCCGCCAGGTTTGTCTACTGACTGGCTAACTGAAATAAAAATAGTTTTGGGTCACAGCTCACCCAAGTTTGTTTTTTACCAAACCTCCCAATTACCACTCAACCACTGGCTGAGCCCACCACCAAGTGTGGCCTGCCTGTAGACGCCATCTTTCCTCTCTGGAAAGAATGAATGACCTTCTCCTGAGCTTTTGTGTTAGCATACATTGTATTTCTCCATCCACATAATGAAACTAACAAGAGTGAATCCCAGGCCTTTGGATGTTTGCTTTTGGCTTTGTCTTTAATCCTATTTTGCTGGGATGCATTGGTGGTTTGGTGCTGCAGCCACAGCGGCTAATCTGACTCTGACTAATCTGGCTAGCCTTGTTGTTTTAGTCTGTTTGCTAATTAATGATGTGCTATTTACACTCATCAGGCCACTGCCTTTTGTGTCAGTTTTCAGGTGCTATTACACATCAGGAAAGTGTGTATGACACAATCAATGCATCATTCAGTCCTTTATCAGCCCTTTTGTGAAAATTACATGCTTTAATTAAACACATACAGTAAAATAAATTAACAGTGATTTACTCGCAGTCGATGTTATGATGATTTTCCATCAGACGATCGGGTTACACATGCTTCCAGCCCATTTCCTGTCTGCCTGGCAGTGTTTGTTTTTACCACAATCCACAAAAACCTTGCCACTCTTCTCCCAAGTAAATGGTCTCCCAACATTTGCATTCCCCCCCCAGCAATATAATCTCACTACTTTCAGTTATTACCCCAGAGCGTTCTATTTCAAACGTCGATGAACACGCAGCTGAAAGAGCACACAAATGCCACATCTCTCATCAGAAAATCAAAAGAAAATCCCACACCAAAAGTGTGCTGTTATTGTTGCAGGCGGGACGTCATGCTGTGCCCTCTAACTACACTTTATTACCTGTGAAATGAAAGAATTAATAGGGTGATGACGACAGGTGTGGCATAAAGAACGCCTGGACATTACGTCCGGCTGGGCCCAGCCACGCTCAGTGAGATTCAGGTCTGTCAGAGCCCCATGTCGCCGTCAGAAAATCATCTTTTTCAGTCCCTCTCCTACTGTGAACAGATTAAAACAAGTGGCTTTATACTTTGCCACATAGCCTGTGGGATACTAATTGAGGTGGGCTACTGGTAAAACAGAGGAAAAACTGCTCAAAATGGCCCCGTCTGGTTTGAAACAAAACACTGCGAAAGGAAGCTTTGCTGGGTTTTTATGTTTTTTTTCTCTTTGTACCAAGACTACAGGGAAATAACTTTTCCCATTGTTTTCAGGAGCAAGTGCAAACAGGATGATTGCAGGAGGCAGGCGGAGCGCCACGGGGAGGAAGCTGCTGCTTTTCTGCTTAGCATTAATAGCTAGGAAAAAAAGAACAAAATGCAGAGAAAGCATCTCTTGAAACACACAGTCACAATAAGAAAATAAAACAGCAAGTGTGTGTGTATGTGTTGGGCAGACTCTGCAGAGAACAGTGCAACCACAGTTAAGGTAAACTTTCACATTAAATAAAATGCAATATAAGATCAGCAGTGCTGCAGTATGAATTTAACCTGAACCCACCAACCAGCCAGGATAAACTCATCGCACTGGTTCTAGTGCTGGACCTGCCTTTGGTCCTGATCTGCTCTCTGTACAGCCAAAGCCCCATGCTACTTTCAAATTCTGTCAAAAGTAAGGGGATTTTTAATGATTGTTGTTGGAACTACGATCATTGAAAAAGCAGTACATGCAACCAAGAACAACAATGACATTGATTTATTTAAAGATCCTCTCGAAACATGTATTATTGATATATGTATAATCTGCTTAGAACAATATTGAATGTGTGTGATGTGTTTTTTTAGGGAAAAAATAATAATTTCTACATTAAAACCCTTAAAAGTCATCTACTCCTCATTAAAACTTCCAGAATCCAGAACATGCAAATGCTGGACACAAGATGTCTCCTACTTCACTGTAAAGTCTATTCTCAGTGTATGTGCACTGGTGGCTGGTGGTTAGGCTTTTTACATTACACTGTTCTATAAGTTCCATACTGGACCAGGATTTTCAGTGGGAACTTTAAGCAAAAAAGAAAAACATCAAAAAAGTAGCAGTGAATTGTCAGTGAATAAAAGATTTGGGGGTCTATGATCATGCCAGTGGGTTAGGGTTAGGGTTACGGTTAACCCAAAGTGAAAAAATAATTATCACATCATATAGATGAAGATACCAAGCATGGGTATGGCAAACATTTTTTTATGTGGTATGTAGAGGCAAAATCAAAAGTATTCAAAAATGGCCAAAATGGGCTCAGACCCCAAAGGGCTAGGGCCATGATCCTTTTGCATATACTTAAATACGTTTGTGACAGCTCATTAAATACATTGTATCATTTTATGCTGATTATACTCTTATCTATTGTTTTTTCATCATCAGTAGGCTGCGTACACCCCCTGATGATAAAATTTGAGCCACGCGGATCCCAGCGGACGCAGAAAGTATAATTCCTGATTTAGTTTACTTTGTCTTTATTGTATTTATTGACATACTAATATTATTATGCTACCTCATCAACATATATTAACCCTTTAAGTGCCAAAGTCGCAAAATTGCGACAGGACGCGGTACTGAATCAAACAGCTGTTTTCTCCTAATAGAGTGTTATATGTCGTTCATACTCCCCTCCACTAGTTGGCAGACATCCCGTACTTAGACCTTAGCTCAGAAAAACATCATGTTTCAATGCAAAATGTTCGAGGAAGTCCCGTCCAAACTGTTGGGTGGGAAACCGGAAATAGTGTGCCACGGCGCTATTTATGCTGAAGCACTATTGCTGGATTTAGGAGTTATTGAGACGAAATAAACGAAAATGGCAAGCAAAGAGTTGACGCTTAGGGAGGTGATGGGTCTCCTATTCACTGATCCTGACTCTGAAGGGGAAAATCTACCTTTGGGAGATGACGGCCGGTCGTTTAGTGAGCGTGATAGTCACGGTGCGTCCGTGCACCGGCGCTGCGGGCAGAGCGAGGAAAACACACAAGCACAAACACACGACTCTTTGCCCAACATAGGTGGGAGTACTACACGAACTCGTAGTATCAGTTAGGGAGCTAATGGATGTGGTAGAAGTAGCGGGGGTGGTGAGAATAGCGCTGGGACCAGCGTTAGTGTTAGTGTGTTTCTACCGCGCCGGTCACAGTGCGTCCATGCGCGGCAGTGACGCAGCCATCCGATGCGGCAGTGGTGTGCCTGTCCATTTGTTAGGCTATGTGGGGGGGTCTCAATATTGTTCATATTGTCTCTGTACTGTGCCTTGCAATGAGAGGTTCCACACTCTACAAATACTACAAACTTTTATCTGGATAGATGGGCACAGATTAGGCCTCTGCAGCTAAAATTATTATTATTATCATATAATAATAATAATAATAATAATAATAATAACAATAATGAAGAAGAATAGAATATGAAAGAAAAGAAAACGTGTCCTCAAATGGGGGGGTGGTGGTGGGTAAATAATCATAAAAAACGCCTACTGTTTACATGAGTTTTGTGGTAGTAACAGTTCTAGTTTACGACTGTTGGCTTACAATTTACTTATTACCTGTTCATTTGATACGTGGACAACATAACAAATAGATGGAGGGGGTGAATCTAATGAAATAAGTTCAACTCTCTTTCAAAATATCAGGTGTTTCATGGAAATTATATAATCCAATATGGCTGTCGCCATATGACGTCATAATATGCAAACTAGATGGGGAAATGTACTCCCTAGATAAACTTTAGGTCATTCTCAATATTTGTCTCATTTACACTTTGTCTCTATCTCAAACCACTTTTTGTCATTTTAGGTAGTTTTTATCACACTGATGTATGTTCAAGTGTTAATTTTTCTGATCAGTTTGGTTTAAATTAGTTATTTAAGGCTATAAAAACAGGGTTTCATGTCATGAATGACAGCTGAGCCCTGCTTGCAGTTGGGTCGGCTGAGCGTATGGGCGTGACTTTAATACTGTGCCGCCAACCCCAATCACTTCTGTGCAGACTCTGGCTCCGAATGGTAGAAGATGGCAGTGGCTGTATCTGGGATATTTTGGCTTAATTTTTGTACAGTGGGAGGAATTACGGACCCAACATCCATCTTTTATGTGTCAATGTGCTGCCTTTTTGGCACATTTCAAGTCTCTCTTGAAAAGTATATGTGAATGAGGCTTTGTGCTGCTAATAAAAACTAAAATAATTGTCGCTAAATATTATTAGATACAAGCAACTGGGATATTTTGATATAATACAAACTGCTGACTGATATAGATTGTGTGGTGCATTCAGAACTGACCTTGTATGTTTGAGTGTGTACTGTATGTATGGACTGTATTTTGTATGCATGGGTGCGTGTGTGTGTGTGTGTGTGTGCATATTGCTTTGCCAGCCACTGTGGAGTGGAGAAGCTGCTGATTGCTGATCAGTGTTAAGCTAATGCTAGCCTACAGCTTCACCCTGTCTTTAAAGCTGAGTGGGGCCACTGCTGATTGTAATGGAGGAGTCCAGCTCTCAGCACTCTGTTGGCACAAGTGGATCACAGCTGATTGCTTTTCAGCACGGGAGTAAAACCATGCTGCTGAGATAGAAGTGGAGAGGGAGCTAGTCTAAATACTGGGTTTTGGCATTTCCACTTTCAATTCAACAACCCCACTGTAGTTCAATCTGTGTTGTGCTGTGTTTCTGTTAATTTAATGATGCTCGTAAGCTATTTCATAAACCTTCTCCCCAGTCTCCGGCTGTAACAGGAAAAACATGTAACAATCTTTCTTTTCACATTTCATGTGGAAAAAACTCACCTGTTGCTGAGCTTCACAAAATCCTCAAAACAGAGCCTCCACTTGTTCACCAGATCAGTTTGATTTTATCCACCTCCTCCAATATAAGCTGTTTGGGAAATTCATTGTAAAATGCAGAAGTGCAGCCTCTCTCGTATTTTCACTTGCACTGACAATAATATATCATTATATATCACAGGATACGGCCAGATGGAGCAGTGTGACAAAACACTTTTTTTGGCTTTTTATTGCCCTTATTTGATGGGGCAGCCGAGGGAGAGCAGCGGGGGGGGGGATGACGCGCAGCAGGGGGCTAACCGGGCGCCCAGCTTTTCAAGTTCTAAACCAATTTAAGTTTGGTCAAAATGCTCAGAACAGTTCCAAACTTGTAGCTTGAACTGGAATGAAGCCGGTTGCCCTGTTGGTGGAAAACACCAGTCACTGTGACATTTCTACTCCCAAAAAGGGGTGGAAGAAGTATTTATCTATTCATCTACTTACAAAAGTAAAAGTCCTAATACAACAACAACATGTCCTGCATTCAAAATCTTACTCAAGTAAAAGTACAGAAGTATTTGCAGCAGAATGTACTTAGCATAACACAAGGACATGTATGTGTTGTGTCCAAACCCACAATTCATCCAGTCCAGAAGGGGCCTCAAGCAGACTTCATCAGACTTCACTGATTTAATTATCCACAATTCATTGCAACACAGACACAACGTTTTAGTTTTTACAGTTCCCAACCCTCGGCACCCTCCCTTTCTAAGCAAGAAGGAGAAACTACGGTGGCCACTAAACACGCAAAGAACGACTACACAGAGTTTAGTTTTATGATGTGCATTGGTAACTTGTTGTATGGACATAAATAACCCTAACCATGAAAATAGTCCCCAACAAATGCACTATTCTCCTCAGTAGGCGCTGAGAGCTGAGAGGGCTGATAGCTACAGACAGGGTAGGAAAGTCGAAGTATTGAGAGACAGACTGACACATTGTTGGTTTGGGTCTTTTCATGGGATTTGAGAGGAATAGCTGTGTCTTGGCAGGCTGTTCCCCTTCAATCCACTTTGATCCCTAACACTAAATAGTCCATTCTAATCATTAGCAACAGTATGCTGTGCACTCCAAAACCTCCTCATCTCCACAAACTGTCACCAGTGAACATTTTCAGACAAAAAGTCCAAACTGTAAATCACACAGTTTTTGTGTTTATTGTTCGTAATGTGTTTCTGCATCAGTCTATATTTGAGACCATCCTCCCAAGAAATATGACAGTGTTAGTTTGTGCCTAAATCTAACCAAACCTAAACCAAATTGCAGGCAAGTCATATGAAACAATTTTGGTCATATTGGTTTTGGAAGGCACTGACAAACAACATTATTTTAGTTTGAAGGATTTGTTGGGATATTCTTGTATGATTGAATATAAAATGGAGCGTTCTCTTGAAATATGTACTTGGTGAAACTAGCTGTGTAGAGTGATGGAGAGACAAAAGAGCTTCCCTTTCAATGCCTCTCTCCCCTTCCCCTCCTCTCCTTCCTCTCTTTTCTCTATCTGAACCTCTTGCTGCAGAGTGTTTTGGCCTTGAACCTGTGGGCTAAAAGCTACATAAAGCTTCACTCCTCCACTGCCAGGAGAGTGGAGAGGAGAGGAGTCACTGGAGAGGGAATGAGGAGAAAGGCTGTGATGCGAGTACAGTCAGTTTTCAAACCAAATCCATATCCATCCATCTGAAAACGTGAGAACTGAAAACTGAAAAAGTCTATACAGCAGACTATTGCTGACATTGACAATATCTGGTGGAATAATTATCGTGTTCGGACTCATTCATTAGAAAAATGCAAGGGGCTGTGTTGGTACCAAGGGGCAATCTCCGTGGCTGCAAATTATGACAACACAGAATGACAAAAACTGCAGTTCCTCTAACGGCCACTAAATGCTGGCTCCAGCTATTAGTTAATCTCCACAAGGCCCCATATAAAAAAGCCCAACTTTACAGCAGAAATAAACATGTTTACAGCCTGTTTCAAAAAACGCTTTTGGTCTCTTTAGCAAATTTCCCTGTTCATGACAACTGTATGGGGTTCACTCGCCCTTTTAAATTATATTAAAGCCTCAGCTCCTATATTTTGAAGCAGAGGGCTGCTGACCAAGCTGCAGTATTTGATGACTTTGGAGCGAGACTGGGTTGTAGTAACTGATGGATGTGATAGTAGTGAGGTACTGATTTTATGACTGTGGTGTCTGAGATTTGATCTGGAGTGGGGATGGGAGGTTGTCTGTCTGATGAATTGTTTTATTATTTAGCAAAACCTTATTAAACATTCTAAATCAAGAATATTGATCATATAAAATAATTTTAATGTAAATAGTAGAATTGTCATTGATTAGTCCTATAGGTAATGTTGAATCAATCAGTTTACATCATATCCATCATATCAGAGGGCGACAGTGACTGGGGTAAGTGACAGACTGTCTCATTAGAATATACACACACACACACATACACATGCGGTGTAACAGCATGCCGACAACAGAGTTATCTGTGGAGGCCAGGCAGCAGCAGCCGAGAGCTGCTTCTATCTGCACAGGGAGGCCTGGTGGCTCAGTTGGCAGCTGGCTGCTGCTCCTTAAAGGCAGCTGACACTTTCGTGTGTTTCATGTCAACCAAAAACAAGATTCAGATGTTTTGGGGGAAAGATTTATTTTATCTCCGCTGTCTTCTCTCACTTCATTTTTAAATTTTTAGCCTATATTTATCTGGGGAGAGGCATGATTAACATTTATATTCAGGATATACTGTATGAAATATGTTAGTTTTGAAGAGAGTGTGGCGGTAACTAATAAGTTTGAGTATATTTAACACATATTGTCTGAATGTCCAGTGTGTAACATTTAGGAAGGATCTATTGTCGGGAGAAATGGAATATAATATTCAAGTATGTTTTCACTAGTGTATAATCACCTGACTATAGGAATTGTGTTTTTGTGACCTTAGAATGAGATGTTTTTATCTACAGACAAGGGTCTCCTTTCGAAAAAGTCTGCAGAATCAGAAGCTCATTGTGGATGGATTGGTCAACAAACATCAAACTTTAACACAGGAGACAGCGGCTTGCTTTCTGTTTCCTACCGACAATTAAGGTTGGGTCCTTTTTATAAGAGCCTGACCAATACGGCCTGTCGCAGACACATTAGTATTGTATCGGTATTGGTGTATATGTCATCCAATATATTTTTTATTCAGGTATATAATGCGGAAATTATTTTGTGGTAATATATTGGTGTCACTGCGAAGTTTATCCAGCAGTGTGCTGTGATTTACAATACTGTGGCAAGCAGCACAGAGTGAGAGAGAAGAAGCAGCTCTCAACAATGTCAGCTACATTTGGTTGGTAATGTATTTCTTAAATAGTTTAACATGTTACAGAATATTTAATGTGAAGTTCTTTATTTTATTAAGAAAGCAGCCTTTCTGCAGTACACAATTGATGTAGATCAAAAGGGCTATTTTCAGTTCAGCTCAAAAAATCTGCACCACATCGGTAATCTGTACATTTTTTCCTCTAAAATTGCTATCAGTCTCAAAAATCCCATATCAGTCAGTCTCGACTTTCCCGTAATTCCAACCATTGTATGAACTGCCTGCCATTCCATTTCCTAAGCGCAGTCACACATAAAGCTGGGTTTTGATAGCTGATTCCAGTTTGGATTTGCTAATCTCTGGTGTGTGAAAGTGTGAATACTATAATATATAATTTAAAAAATGAATAATTACATTAACAAATGCATTTTAAGATTAAAAAACACATGATCTGTTGATCTGATTGGGGCAGTGGGTACAGCACACATTTAACCTTTGACCTTACGTCCACTTGTTGTAATACAGCAATATAAAGACTATACAGTTTAAAAAAAACAAAACAAAACTTAATCTCAATACCAAAACAGATTTGGCACTCCAATCATGGGAGAAAAATCTCACTCATGTCTCAGCGAAGCCAATGTCAACATTATGAGCACCAGCAAGGTTGTTGATAGAGCAACATCTCATTAATTGTATGATGTGCATGCATTTGTGCCTGCAAAGATTCTCTCACAAAGATTGTTTGTGATGGAAAAGCACCGGCAGAGAGCTGGGGAAGATCATGTGATACGATTGAAAGCTCCAGAACAGCTACTGTTATACATTTCAGTTAAGTTTTCAACTATGAGCATTTTTATCCACACAATGCATAATGCCTGGTTTCATAGCACCACCACCACTACAACGCACACCCCCTCCACACACACACACACACACACACACACACACACACACACACACACACACAGATTGTTGGTATAGTGCTACTTAAACAGCATAGCCCCCAGCCCTTTTTTCTCCTAAGTGCTGACTAGAAGCTGCAGCAATGATAGTTGAGTTTCAGTGTATTGATTGTACCTAACAGATTTATCCACATGCAGAGGGCGTGAAAAACAGCAATCACATGCATGCGTGCCTGCACACGCACACACAGACAAGGGATAGCACAATAGACACTGCAGTGAAACTCAGAGTGTGCTGTGCTGTAAACCTGTAGTGATGACCTAATTATGGTCCAGGTCAGGACAGATCCAACCCAGGTAGGGAGCATCATTTATAGAATGTTCAGTTCCCAGCTTTCAACATAAAATACAGAATAAAACACACTGCACAGCATGTAATCAGATATTAATCTCTGAAATTAAAGGATTAGAATGGATTTAACCCATGGTATATGAGATCTCCCCTCCTATTTATGTTAAATAAAATAAATAAAAAAGGTAAAATGAGTGTTTCTACCTGCAAAGTGCTGTGTGCTGCTAAATCCCATCATGCTTGTTCACATTAATATACACACAATATTATGAAAAAATATATATAATAATTACACAATTACACAATAATTACTACATTAGTAAAATGCAGGACAATTAAAATAAGTCAAAGAAAAGAGCAACACTTTATCAATTGGTCAGTGATTACAATTACAATATACATATATATGAATATACCGTTGTGTTCTGTGTGTTGCACACTGTGCACAGAGCTGCACACTCAGAAGTGTTTTGACAGTGCTGAAAGCCCAATACACAACCAATGTAGTTACACATGTAAGGAAACAGAGTTCAGCAAAAGTCCAAAGCAGACATTTCAGGACACAGAAACTATGCTGCAGGAAGACAGCACGTCTGCACACATATGCACTGTACCTCGGCACCACATTTTGGTAGGCTATCAATGTCTAAGACCCACTTAAAGCTGCTCCTGGCTAATGTCCGGTGTGGACGAAATGGGACTGTTGTGCTCTGTGTTTCCACCGATGATGCTTGGTGCTCAAACACAGTCAAATGTATGGACTAGATTATCATCACTATGTTGTTGCTGCTGTTTACATTCAACCATTCAAATTAAATGACCTTTTACTGTACAAAAATTAAAAATCTTTCTTTGACATAAATGCTATCTTTAGCATGCTAAAACACTCACAATGACAGTGCTACCATGCTGATGTTTAGCAGGTATAATGTTTATTGCGGTCACCATCTTAGTTTAGCATGATATCATGCTAACATTTGCTAATTAAACAGAAAATACAGTTGAGGGTGATGGGAATGTCATTAGTTTTGCCGATATAGCCACCGTAGTTTGTCCTGCACACTTCACAGGCCGTGCTCATTCCCAGGTCGTCAAATACAGCAGAAGCCGTGTTCAGTCTGAAAATGCTGATGATGTTTTGGGGCTTCGGGTGTAACCTCTACAGTCCCATTAGCAACATGATACACGAGAATGACGAGAAAGACACATTTTGGCTAATCTCTGTAAACGGATATCTGCGTATGAATGCAGATACATTTGGAAAAAAAAGCTAAACGCTCTCCACATAGACTGTTAACTTGTATGCAACCAAAGCCCGCTGGATTACAAATGGAAACCTGAATGCTTCAGATGTCAAAATCTTGGTCTTTTGCATGCAGAATAAAATGAT
>NW_026136709.1:4185000-4332500 GCF_905237075.1 Dicentrarchus labrax
GGAGCTAGAAACTGTTTGTCTGTAGCTGCTGACCAATGTGTGTACACAGGATTGGAGTTTACAGTGTACAGTACAGGCAACTTTGTAGGACTGACAAGAAAGATGCAAGATGTTGCAAAAAACATGTAGCAAAATAAAGTTTAGATTACATTTAAATTATATTAACGCCACTACATAGTTGCATGTGCATCCTAGCAAACACACAATCAGCTGCAGTTACAAGTCCCATGTAACAATGAACTGGCTCCCTACCTTTCCTTCTCCCCTATTCACTCATAATTGGCACACAGACATAATTTATCATTTGAATTATGCACTACTTCTCCTCTTTCCTTCCTCCTTCTATCTTTCTCCTCCTTCCTCACCACCAAACCCAGGCGACGGCGGCTCTTTTGTTCTCATACAGGTTGCCGAGTGGAATAAATTCATCTTTAATCACAGAGATTATGGTTGCTCCCCGCTCTCCATTTCCATTACCATGCTCAGATGCTCCCCAGCCATCACTCTTCCGCAGGGCGGAGACAGAGAGCAGTCTTATTAGCTATCATAATGCTATCTTGACAGAATCAGAATATAGTGCAGGAGTAGAGATGACCAAATCAGCGCCGTATCGTTGACGGCTGAATCTACCTTGAAATGAGCGGGAGGACTTGTACAAGATATTCTTCAAACAATACATGCATATGCTGCTCTGCAAGGAAACCTTGAGGTGTTTATGTGTATATTTGTGTCACATGTTGTCATTATAAAGTGTGATAAAAAACTATATGTGTATTTGTACGACATTTTACTGGTTTTACCTACACCAAGCTGTCCTGTTTCAGGCTATGTTTGGGTCTTTTGACAGTGTGTGTATGACCTGAAATGATCTTTTTGTTTTAAATGAAGCTTATCAATGACGCTGTCCCCATTTTTAATAGGATACATTCACTGAAGCACCTTGATACTTTACTAAAAAACCACAAGTGTCCTGACTGCTTCTGCAAGGCAGCAGGAAGCAATTATTTTTCAGGATATTAGTTTTATCACAATAGGTAAACACTTGGGTAATCACACTACCAACTTCATACTTATATGGAACTCTGAGAAGCCACAGTTTCTATTATCAACAGAAAAAGTGATCTGAAACTACATCAAGTGGGCCTGACAAAGGGTGGTTTGAATCATATATTAGTGGTATCGGGACAATGAGTTCAAGTGTTCGCTTTATTCCAAACCACAGCAGAAAAGTTTGAACACAAGTGTATTTCACAAAATATTGTTATGGGGTCTCTTCCTGTATAAGGTTGAGATGTATCATAACATCAATAGACAGTGTTGCTGTTGACTTAGCTCCAATGTTATGCTTCTCAGTATGGCATTTTCTGTGTATACCTATAAATCCCAAACTCCCTCACACATGCCCTCTGACAGACTTTTGATTACCTCCTTGGAGCCCTTGATCCGGACATGTAAAGCTCACCTGCTTCCTTGCTGTTGTTAGAGGGCTAACAGTGGAGTAGGAATGCCCTCAGCAGAGGAGCTTGCAGCTGGGATTTGTTGAAAACAGACAAAAAGCTCAGCACATTTCCCCAGAGTGAGAATAAAGCTTTCTTCACTACAGCCACTTCAAATCATATTACTAGCCTTGTCATTTACATGTACCATGATTTTACTGTACAGAAAATATAACTGTGATATGAGTCTGAACGACTAAAATGTAGGAATGGTCTCCAAGCTGTTATCCTTCTTTTGATAAGCAACACAAAGCTCCAAATTTCAGAAGTAGTCTTCATAGATATCTCTCAGTTTAGGGATGCCTACAGTTGATGATTAATCCTAAGAGCTCATTACACAGGAAGAGTAACACTGAAAGGACAGGTGGAAGAGTAACACTGAAAGGACAGGTGCCCATTCACAGATGGGACAGATAGTTAGAGTATGCTCAGAAAGAACTCCTTCTTATGACGTGCAGTCCAGCCATGTCGGAAGGCAAAAGTGTTTGTAGCTGTTCTGTAGAGAGGGGGTAGACACATTCATTATTTATATAAGAGGATAACAGCACACACTTTCAGACAGTCTCTACTGGAAGGAATTCACGGTGTTGCTTTAGGTTGTATTGTACACGTAAAGTGACAGAAATAGTGGTGTAAAGAATGTAAATGAGAGCTTGAGAGAGTCTATACTGGCACTGATGAGCATGCTAAATTGTCGGTTTTACAAAGTTACAGAAATCGTCTGACTTAGCCCCTCAATCCCAATGTTAGAAAGGTGTGGGTTCCAGGCACTGACAAGCATTTCTGCTGTACTAAAGCCATAAGTCAAGTCATTTTTTAAATGTGCTTGCAAGTAAGAATACACATTAGGCAGGGTTCTTTCTTGCTTCCCAAAACAAAATTCAACACCAACCGCATGTTAAAGTGCTACTCAATATTCCTAACTCATCTTCAACTGTTCTCGCTGCTTTGCCATCAGGGTGTACATTACATTTGGTAAATTGGACCTGCCCTCAAGAAAAAAACTCATGCTTGGCATAACCAACACCAGCCCTGTGTGCTCTGCCAAAGGCCAGGGATGGGACGTTATAGTCTGCATAAAGAAGCAAATCTCTCCCCGTCTCTGTCTTTGTGTCTCTCTGGCATTCGTCAACAGGCAGTTGTTACTACTACGCTACCGTTCCCCTCCACAATGGACCAGGCAGCCATATTTAATTAGCTCTGGGGGTTGATTTACACAAACACAATGGACACATCAGTTACTGCCTTGCTGGCTTGTCAATTGCCCCCCTGGGTGGAGGCTGAGAGGGGCATCATGACAAATGATGTGTGAATATTGCTGCAATGACAGCCATCAGACAGGTGTATGCGTGTGTGTTTGTGTGTGTGTGTGTACGTGCTGCAGTGGGGAGGGAAGTGTGTATGTGTGTATGCCAGTGGTGGAAGCTGTGTGCCATCTCTGTATGTCTGTGTGTTTTTGGGTGATACAGTACACATGTCAAGGGACAAAATGACAGGTGTGTGTATGTTTGGTTGGACAGGTGTGCCAACACCTGCTCCACACACGTAATGCTTGCGTGAACCTCGCCATGTTGGTATCATCACTGAAACCATTGGAACAGCAGTGTTTTAATGTGATGCAAACACGTGTTCCTCATAATATACTGCACAATAAAACCTTAATGGGCTGACCTGGCCTGTGCACTATCAATGTTAATATGAATAATTATTACTATTGTTTTTTTACTGATGAACATCTGCTCTAATGGTACACAAACTTTCCAAAGAGCTGTAAACTGCCTAAAAGAGCTCTATTGATTTTGATGTTTACATTTGATTTAAATGTGGCTCTCTGAAATGAAATCCACCATGCTCCTGCCTCCAGAACAGCCAGTAAACTCACTAATTATTGCGGTGATTGGATTTCCAAACAAATGTCTTGGAAGGACTTTGTGAGGTTAAACCTTTTGTAGGGAGGACTCCCCAGCCTAATTGACTGTGTAAAAGAAAATGATTTCAACTAGAATTTATTTCAGAGTGTCATGAGAGTTTTATGGCACAATTTTCTTTATGGTGTCAGAAGGCGCAACTGGTATCGATTAAATGGGAATCTTGTCCTCAAATAACTTTGGACCTCCTTAAATTGGATTTCATCAATGGTAGAAGAAGGCCTGGGGACAGACATTGCAGTAGATGGATTGTTTTGGATGGTTTTCTTTATTAGCTTTTATATATCAGTGTCAGACATTAGTGAAGTTGGTTGTGACAGAGGCCCATGTGTTCAGCTTCAAAGATGTTACAAACAGTAGCAGCGAGAAGTGTTGGTGATCAGAGAGTGGAAGATCTCTAAAACCACCTCTCCCAGTCTATTAAGTCCTGAGCAAGTCCATGAACCCTTACTGTCCGATTCCACTAGGCACGAGCTGTGTCACGTTCCGCCTGTGACTGATCACTGCTATTCTCGACAATGCTTGTGATTCCACCTGAAGCACCACACTCTGCAATGCGGTGAATACATGCCTAGTTTATTTTTTGAAGGAAGCCACATCAAGAAACCATTTAACTATTAAAAAAACTGAAATCTGAGCAAGTTAACTAAATCAGGGGGGCAAAACACTCCACTTCTAGAACACTCTCAGTGGGGTATGAAGGGGAACAAAGCCAGTGTCATAGAGGTGTGCCCTATAGAATCAAGGCATTCCTCCAGGCTTCCCTTAACCGCTATCCTTTCTGTTGAAATGTGTACACTGGTGAGATAATGTCTAAGAGTACCTTCACACTGCTGGTTTTGCATGGATAGAAGTTCAAATGCAGAGAAAAAGATTTCTTCGATCTAGCTGGTTTAAGACAGCTGTATGGTTAAAATTTTGGTGTGTGTGCTTTTTGAAATTTGAAACACCACAGTCTGTTTGCAGCTCCTTAATAATAACTGCCTTGCGGTATTTGTCTTTGTTACCCCCAAACCAATCACTTTTCTTCCACCTCTTACAAAAACACACAGGTAATGAGATGGTCTACGTACGTAAACAGGAAGAATTAAAGTGGGAAACAATTCACATGCCGTAAATGCAGCTTGTCCTGCTTTGGTTTGTCCACAGCTCCCACAACAACGTCTTAGACAAGATCAAAAGTGCAACTCATGTCAGTATGTACACTGTATTAATTGAGGAAGAGGAGATGGTGTGCGAGCTGAGGAGAGGGGCATGCTGAGCACACCAAGCTTGTTGTTTAGTATGTATGTGGTCTAAATATACTGCTTCTAGAGGAGACAGCATGCTTGAAAAATTCCAAAGAAGTAAACACAGGGGGCAGTTAGCCCAAACCGAGGTTGCCCAAAGTATGAAAGGAAATTCTCATTACATTGTGTTTAACAGGCCAACATAGTACTGTCAATTCTCACAAAATAGGAAATAAGATAACAGCCATTTCATCAGAATGATGTACCTCATATATCCAGTTCAGTGAGTAGAAGGAATGGGTAATAGATAAAAAAATCTGTCTGACACAGGTGACTTACAGTGGCAAAAGACAAAAAATAAGCAGACATATTGTGGCTGCTTCATACAAGATGGTTTAAGGATATTGTTTCCAATTGGCCAAACACACACACACACACACACACACCAGCCAGCCATCGTTGCAGGTGAGAGAAAACGGAACAGCGCTCACTTTCTTACACCTCCCTCTCTCGATGATCGGTGATAACAAATGACACCATTACTTCCCCTCTCCAAGGCTCGTGTCGGTGTCCCACTTAATGTTTGAGTACTGCTGAGGTAGGCAGTGTTGCCACCTGCCCCCCTCCTCCCCCCTCAGCAGGGGGTGTGGGCCACATCTCTAGGTAGGAGGCTGGAGAACAGCCCCCCACCCCCAAGTTCAAGTATCTTCCAAGGTATCCCGTGTATGTGACGTCCCGAGTTCCTGCCTCCTGTATGCATGTATGAGTAACGTTGTGTGTGTGAGTGCATATGTACATGTATGCTTGCGTGTGTGTGATCATGTGTGCAACAATGCATCTACAGAGGCTCCCGACTGTGAGCCAGGTGCTCCTAATGCTCAATGTGACGTACAACATTGTGACATCAGTGCTATATATGGCCAAGTTGCATGTCCTTGTATGGATGTGTGTGTGTCCTGTTGTGTGTATGTGTGTTGTGTGCACTTGGGCAAGTTCAGCTCTTTTGCTCTTTTTCAAAAACACCTTGCTTTACACTTGTAGGTATACTCTGTAGTTGGCCACTATGGAGCAATAGTGGGTGCCTTTCCTAAAGCTTGTTTCCGTGTGTGTGTGTGTGTGTGTGTGTGTGTGTGTGTGTGTGTGTGTCTGATGACACAGTGCTGTCAGCACCACACTGAGTGGGGAACACATCAAGTCATTCTCGGATGACACAGCTGAGTTAGATGAGCAGCATGAGGGTACATATGTGTGCATGAGTGTGTGTGGGTGTGTGTTCGGCAGATGTACGACAACACAGTGGGCAAAGTGGATGCTAGGTGACATAGGCGAGGTTGGCACTTGTAGCACTACCATGGATCAGTCCAGTGGCGGTACACTGAAAGCGACGACCCGATACAAGCCAGCCCCTCGGCACACACTTCCTCTTTTCACTGACTCAACTTTGTATTCTGGCATGCGTCCGGTGTTCGCTCAGGCTTGGGTAACGTCCAATGGCCCTACATTGTCCGCCATCACTCAATGGCTTTATCACTGCTGCAAAGATAAGTAAATAAGTCGATAGATAAATAAAGCTTCATTGCCTTTGATGGTGCGTATAAGTTGTCAGGCCAGACTCAACAGACGGGAGGGGAATTACATATGCGCATTTGTGACGTACAAGCAATCCAAGGACAGGTAAAGGACAACCCCAACAGTCCCTCCACTGTCATTCATGATGTCCGTGGTGAAAGGGGGGAGATACAGGACAAAAAAGGGGGGGAGTGATGAGGAACGGATCCCAGAATTAAGAATATCTGCTATCTCTGGGGACAGGGGGAGAGAGGGAGGGATTGGGAAGGACAAGGAAGAGGAGGATGGAGCGGGTGAAGGAGAAAGCTCCAGGAAGACAGGGGAAGGGGAGGTAGAGGTCAGGGGGTTGGCTGAAGGCGACTGGCAAGGCACGTGTAATGCAGGAGGGTGATGCATGTGGAAAATGCCTGGGGCAGGATGGCACAGCCTAAAAAACAGGCTGGGGAGATGTGAGCAAGGAACTGAGTAAAGCTCTCCCCTCTATTAGTAATGCCGAGGTGCCCTTGTGCAAAGCTCCAGGGAAACAAGTCCAGTGGCTCATAAAATTTGGAGGAGTGTTTGAAACTGTATAAAATGTGTTTTTAGCAAACCTTTCCTGCATAAATAATCAGGTAAGGAAACACCACAATGACTAATGAGACAGTAAGAGAGATCTGCTGACAGTGGCAAAAACAACAAGCTGATCTACTATCCCACAAACCAAAGAGGAGCATTAAAACTGAATGGATCAAATAAATCTTTTTTTTTTTTTTTTTTTTTAACTGAAATAAGCCAAATATGAATGACACCAAGAAGGCATCAGAACATCAGATCAGAGGAAGTGAGCCAAAGAAAATGGAGAGAAAACCAAATAAAGGTGTGAATCTCAACTGAACTGGAGGTGATGAAAGTAGTAGCTAATAAAGTAGAAGGGCAATGAAAATAACCACCTTTAATCTAGAAATGGAAGGTATAGAAGGCAAATGCTGGGAAACAGAGGTACATTGTTTTAAGGGGAGGAGAAATGCTTGGGGCTTGGAAGACACACACACAGACACACAGACACAAACACACAGACACACACGCACACACACACAGATGGCTTAGATCTTTTAATTAATGAGCATCTCAGCAGTGCCACAGGACATTATGAGGGACAGGGGACCATGTATCGGAGCCACAATCCGAGGACAGTGAATGATATATAACTTTGAAATAAAGTGGGGGTCAGACAAAGCCCACTGTTATTAGGAATAGTACACTTGTAAGTCCATAGACTTACAACATGAAGCTAATTAAGATATGCTATAATGATTTTGCAGTACAAAAATGTCATGCTTGAGGTTAAAAACTGAATGATTTGAATGTATAAGAAATCAGTTTTCATAATTAGGATTTCTTCATCTGTTTTACACTTGCAATTCTTGTTTCCACTGCCGTTAACACAATGCCTTTTAGAGGTTTGATGGGATGAAGCCCTGTCATATTTAACATCTTGAAGGTTGTGAGAGAAGGTAAAATGGACCCTGTATTGAACAGGGCAGACAAATGAGTGATGGATATAGACAGGCTAGGAGAGGTTGAAGGCCAGGCTAACACTGTGGGGAGTCATGGAATCAAGGACTGGTGGGTGGGTGTAGCCTATCATCAGGATGCTAAAATAGGCATGAGGTGCAAAGGACCAAGGACTGCAAGTACACATTATGCAGTTGTATGACTTCTCCTGAGAGCTGTGTATGTTTAGGAGTTAGTTATGTAGAGGAGTTAGGCCCAGCCACCTGTCCATGAGAGTAGGTTGATTTAGCTGGAAGCAGCTCAGCTAAGGGACAGCAATACCTACAGTGATGGAGCTTCCTCAGCCAGGTTCCTGGGCTTATTTTGCTTTACACAGACGCCACTATCAGAAAATCAAAAATCAAATCACACTTTTAGAATTCAAAATACTATCATTAAAAAATCCAGAATAGTAAAGTTTACTACTAAAAATTAGTAAAAAGATTAATAAAGGCACACACTAAAGACACAAAAATAGAGCCCATGTCTCCATGTCACAACTGTCCCAAACTCTAGTTTCAGAAACCTGTTTGATAGACATAAGTTGGGTGTAGAAAATGTCGCTTCTGTTATTTTAGGGAAAAGTCTACTGGCACTTGCTCACTTGGAAAAATCTCACATATTTGTTATAAAAAATGTCAAAAAATGACATTTACCTATCAGATAAGGTGCTGCATAAAATATACTTTTGTGTTAGTGATACCCATGTCACACGTTAATTTATCTATCAAACTAAAAAGTGTCCTGTGAGCATATAACCACTTCTACTGAATTGTACTGATACCACTCCCTCGCTCATACACTCTCTCTGAACATGAGTCCTCTGCTCTTTTTTTGTCCGTTCCATCTGACTTACTTAATTATTAACATCAGCCTGTGCAGTTCTGGACAGATTTCCACTAACCTTTTGTCCACACCTGGGTCTGTCTTTAGCTTAGCATCATCAATATTATAGGTTTACCTTTTAAATCCTGTTACCTTTGAGGAAAATCGAGAGAGCAGGTGACAGTCTGTGTAGAACCGACCATACATAGAGGGGTAACAAAGTGAGCAAAACATTTACCTTATATTTAAATATAAAACATCATACGCTGTGGGTTGATGTGGTTTCTCATGAGTGTAAGGGAATATCTCAAAATCTAAGACCTTTTATGAATAAAAAAAATAAGACATTTAAAGGCATTTTAAGGATCAGCGAATAGCCAGATACAAGGAGGGAGAGTGTTGAAGACTGGAGCAAAGCGACGTGCGTTATGCATCTGTTGCCCAGCATATAAAGGTCAGGGCTGATTGTGTGTCAGAGGCTAAACAGCACAAGACCCTTCGTAATAAATGTCACCACAGATGATATTTAGAAACAGCATAGTGATGGGAGCAGCGATCTGCCATCAGTCAGTGAGGGATTGTGTGTGTTTGTGTGTGGAAGAGCACTTGTCACCAAGATAGGGGGATTACACACGGGTACAAACAGTCCAGCCAACAGCTCTGATAGTGTAGTCCAGCTGTATAACCTTAACCCCGCCTCTCAGGTTCATCCAGCTCATTATTTTACCGTCAACCTCTACAAATTATTGCTACTGGCTAATTCACTACCAACTATTTACGTCCCCTGACCTCCATGTTTCATTGCAGCGGCTGTGACAACACGATGACTCAACTTGCTCATTAGTACAATGAGTCTGTGCGGGTAAGGGTGTATATGTAGTGAGCAGGTAAACTGGTTGCAGGGCTATGAGAATTAATGACACACACACAAGCATGCACACAGATGCATTCAGGACCCTTATTTAATGCCTACTTTACTATTCATCAAAGTATCCCAGTTGGTTGCTGTAGTTGGATTTGTGAAAATAAAACTGTAATAGCAGTGTGTGTGTGCAGGTGTGTGTGTGTGTGTGTGTGTGTGTGTGTGTGTGTGTGTGTGTGTGTGTGTGTGTATGTGTGTGTGTGTGTGTGTGGAACGTGACTATAGCGATACTCAGTGTTAGGTGTATTTGAGTGTATGTTGTCGGGTAAGAAATAGGCAGACTTACCAAGCAGATGCTCAGCTGATCTAAGTGCAAATCACAACTAACTAAAACTAATCTTAAAACAGATGGCTCAAATGAACCTTTGTTCAAGAAGACTCCCTTCCATTACACCTGTTGTCCATGAAGAAGTAGTAATATGTAAGATTTTTCAGCCAGTATACTACTGATTGTGTAAAGTAACTTAAAATCATCACATTCTGTGTAGCAAAATGTATAATATAATCTAAAATGGAAACATAATGTTCATAGGTATGTTTCCATTTGGGTTTAATGATCTGAAATTAAGAATCATTGTGTTTTTGTTACCTCAGAATGAGCATTCTTTTCAATGGAGTGAACTATGTTGAACCACCATGTTGGTACAGTAGCTCAGAACGGACAAACCGAAAACTTATTCTAGATCGGGCTCTAGTTTCGCGGCCACCGTAGTTTCTCCTACACGCCTGAAGCAGGATGTTGAGGTGAGGCATTGAAATCAGCAACCAGTTAAATATATTTTATTCATCTATTTCTTTTCTTCATTTCAGCCTCACAAAATGCCCTAAACGGTCTTACTATATGCACACATACCTACACACATACTCTCTCAAACACAATGACAGATGGGATTTGACAGTTCACTTTGGGTGCCGCGCCAGGTGGGGATGACCTTTTAAGACGACTGGCAAACAGAAGGAGCGTGCAGGAGAAAGGGAGGAAGAAAGGAGGGACAGAAAGAGAGAAGAGAGAGAAAGAATAGAGGGAGACTCCCACAGAGAGCCGCTGAGGCTGTGAGGGATTTGCTCTTTTAAACTGTGAATTGGTGGTCTTTTAGAAATACCACAGGATGCCAAAGTGTTGCTTCTCACAGCCAATCTAGTGGAACAAAGTACTTTCAGTCTCATTGCTCTGTTTTTGTTTACACTGCCTCTCTTTTTACTCCAGTCTCTATTTTATTCAGAACACTCAACTCACTTTTAAAGGACCAGTCACTGTGGCAGGGGGATTTAGGGCTTTTACAGCCTTTTGAAATGAATACCCCATGAAAAGTCATCAAAGTCACCATCAATAAATCATTACCACATTAACAACCACATTAAACTTGATTCTTTCTACCATAAAGATGGACTACAGAGACCCTCATCCTCAACATTTTTACTCTGTGTGTCTGCAGGTTGGATTTCACAGGACGTCTGCTCGATTCATTCATCGACGTGATAGCGGATTCAACAGAAACAGTTCCACATCAGACTTGACCAATGTACGGTCATCATATCGAACCTGTCTCATAATAGACATAAATGGTTGTGATTGGCCCGACCAGATCCAGGACTGGTGGAACTCCATCTGGTTCCCAGGCTAGGATCTTTCCCATACCTTGATCTAATGCAATAACATCTAAAACATTAATCATGCTTTAGTTCAAGTTGGTACAGTAGGGAAACAAAAGATTTAGATTGCCAATGAATGTTTTTTCGCGACGTGGCTGATACAGTCATGAAAATATTTCCTCATTAGGTTGACAAAAACATAATGGGCGCGGCATTATGTTTCTCTAAAATCTATTTGCTGTTAAGAATGAGAAGTATACAGACATAATTTCCAGAAGACAGGGTTGCTTTTAGGTTGTATATCATGCTGTTAATGCTATAGCCACAATTCACCAGCACTTGTCTGGCAGCAAGCATTCATTTTAGAACCATTTTCAGGAAAACAATTGATTTGAGGCGACAGTTTTTTCTCTGTGTGTGTTTACTTTTATCTTCGTTCAGACATTTCTCTGACACAAAGTGATGATGGGAGACTGAAAAGTGCTAACTCGTGCCAAATTCCACATAGTCCACGTCTGTGGAGCCAGATTTGATATACTCTGGAATGATGTTAAAGCATTTCAAAGTGGACAAAAAGTGCTGATGATTATGACATTGCTCATCACACTGTCCTTTCCTGGAATGACCTTCTGTCATGACAGTGCCAACAAAGGGTTGGTAAGCTCAAGGCTCATGGGATACCATTACAGTATGCTAATAAACACCCAAACACTGATCTGTAATTATATTTCTCCAGTGTCTGGCGTTGTCAACAAGAACGATCTCATTCTTATGTACAGTGTGATAGCGGGGATAGCCAAATGAATCAGGGGGTTCTTTCTACTGTCCCCGCTGACTAAGCTGATAAAGTGGGGACACAGAGTGCCGGCTATGCATGCTAAGCAGTGTCGTAATAGAAGTATAGCAGGGAGATTCATTGACACTGTAACTCTCCTTGGAGAATTGGCTGCACAGTGGACAACCTGGAGGTTTTACTTTCTGCTTTAGTGAATAATACAGTTTACATGGAAAGAGAATGTTTAGAGAACAGAAGTATGAAAGAACAGAAGTGTTGTTAATTGTAAACGTGTAAATCAACTATTAATGGGAATTATGACATATTATAATATGGCGTGTTAAATAAAGATTTCTTTTTGATTGTAAATGATAGCAAATCATGTCATGAATCAGGCATTTTATTAGAATAATCAACGAGTTGAACAGTCATAAAATATTCTTTGGGCCACATTAACTTGAGTTCAGCAAATTCCTAGTTTGAAACTCCAACAGTACTGACAAGAATAAAAAGAAAATTTTTCTTCAAGAAGAGCAATAAATCAGATCATTAAAATTCATTAGCATGTACAAAAACAAACATTTCTACGACTATATTAAGAAGCTAATACAAGTGCAGCCCTCAAGCTGCTTCTACTGTAGCAATTCTACATGGGAGCCATTTGAGAACTTCCCTTATGTCCTTACAGCCAAGTATGCACTTAGATTCTCAAAGCTAAAACTACTGAGGATTAAACATGCCAAATCTTCTTTAAACTGTCCCTGTTTGTCATTAATACTGTGGAAACTTGCAGACAACGCAGCAAAAACTATCTGGGGAAATTAGAGTGAGCTGCATTAGTATTTGCTCAGCAATTTCTGCTTTGGCTTTATGCTGTCATTATGAAATGACTTTGACGGTGAGGTCAAGAAGAATGTCAACTTGAATACAAGGGTATTTTTCCTGGCATTGCTCTAAATGTTTCAAATGATAATAATAATAATAATAATAATAATAATAATAATAATATTTAGAAATGTGAGAAGTTCCCACAAAATTTAAGTGAGTTGAATATTTTAAATCAACAGAGTAGCAGGTTTTGGATTTTAAATATTTAGTACTGTAAATATAAGGTGAAATAAAGTTATTCCCAGTGGATATGGAGGTGTTGGAATAAGGTAGACAAAGACACTAGGAAGTGGCTGACAGCTCCAATAAGCCTGGGCTATGACAGCTGTGACAAGAGCTCCCAATGGATTACACACACATATACACACACACTCTTAGTCCTACAACACACATTTCATACTCAGATGTTTTCTTTTTAACAAGTGTGCGTGTGCATGCATACACACAGAAGCACACAAACAAACACATGACACGCTGAGAGGCGGTTCATTGATACTGCAGGACGTCTGAGGTGTTGATGGAGCTAATGAGGGTCCACAGGGTTAACAGAAGCAATGGAAGACCATTAGACATGACAGAAGACATGTCACCTTCGGGTTAAACAAAGAACCACACATACTTCTGCTATAATTTGTTGTAATATAACAATTTGTTTCTACTCTCTTTCTCGCCTTTTGGCCCAAAGCCAGTCTGTTACTGTGTCTCGCAGTTTCTGTCTCTTGTTAACTTATAGCATATGTGTGCATGTGTGTTTGCTATGTAAATGTGACACCGTACCAAATTATGACAGATTACACGGGGAGATACAGATTACACACACACACACACACACACACACGCACTTGGAGAGTTGTGAGCATTTGCCTTGCAGGCAAAAATCCCAGAACTCACCATCGTGTTTCAACAGGCTGCTGAGAAGCGGAAATTATTGTGACTATGACTCCATGTGCCACTGAAAAAAGCCTCTCGTAGCTTTTTGGAGGGTTGATGTTGTTCCTTGTTGTTGTTACTACATGTAATATGCTTTTCAAGTTCCTGTTTTTGTTGTTGCTAGCAATTGTTTAGAATCCAATAAGGATGCGGACTCTCCGGCATGAGGAATAGTAGCCTGGTAAGAAGACACTTGGAGAAAGCACATAAATAATAAAGTATTATTCTATTTGAAGCTAATCCAACAACATATTTGTGCAGTCCAGCTTTGCCTCTTGCCACTGCCACCAAGATTTATAGATTCAGTTGTGATATTTTCCCTCTTACCAAGGAAGTGCACAAGGCCGAGCTAAAGTTGCCCTCTTTGGCTTAGCTGCCCCTCTTGATATAGCTTTGTGGCAATGCCCTCGGTCCCCTGTCACGACACTGTAGGATCAGAATGTGGTATTGTTGCTGTTGTGTGAGGGCCCCAACTGAGCTTTTAGAAATGGTTAATGATGAATGGTTAGGGATGGGGCCGAATTACGCCGATACCAGCGTAATTCACGTATCGGAATTTCCCGATCCAACCTGCGCAGATTTCCGATATCCATGAGCCATGTGTGCGCTTTAACATTGTCTGCTGAGATGACTCCACAGGTGATTCCTGCCGGCCAGTCTGCTAGCTGGCTGCAAACTGTGGAATGGATTTCCTGAACGGAGGTTCGGCTCAATGAGACACAGAGTTATGAGACACGCCCCGCTCAGGAAATCTATTCCACAGTTTGCAGCCAGCTAGCAGGATAGCATTGAGCAGCATTGTGGCTAGCCAACATGTACGCTGTGTGGAAATACTTTACACTGGAAACACCGCAGAGCAAGACAACAGGAATCACTTCTGGAGTCATTCCAAAAACAAGTTAAACTCCAGGCAGACAACGTGTGTGTGTGTGTGTGTGTGTGTGTGTGTGTGTGTGTGTGTGTGTGTGTGTGTGTGTGTGTGTGTGTGCTCGCGCACGCATGCGTGTGTGTAAGATGTTTACAGTTATTGCACTTTTCTTATATTTCAGATAATTGACATTTTAAAACCTTGAACTGTTGATGCTACAAGAGCCAGTGTACTTGATTCGTGCTGTCCAGATGCACACTGTTTTATTGATAGTGTGTGTGTAAGATTTTCTTATATTTCAAGACTCAAATATTTGACATTTTGGGAATTTAATAAATATTGACATGACAATCAATTTGAAACCCTTACAGTTGCATATTTGTTTTCAGAATGGGATTCTTCCTGTTAACAGGATTTCCTGTTTTTCTGACTTCCTTTTCTGACCTTATACTTGCCTCAAGTTGCCTTTTGGGACATACATGCATACATACGTACAGATCGTACTTGCCTGTTGAGAGGAGTTTATTTCAGCCTCATATAAAATCATATAATAATATAATTAAATAATAATATTAAAGCAAAGCTCTGGTATCGGAATAGTATCGGTATCGGCCGATATCCAAATTCAGGTATCGGGATCGGATCGGAAGGGAAAAAATGTGGATCGGTGGTATAACCATTAATGCCCTGTGAATAAAAAAAACTCCATATATGCTTCCAAACCATACAGAGATTGTCAGATTTGCATCACGTCGGGCAATATTAGCTAGCTGGTTAACATATAGACAGCAGGGTTAGGGGTAACGTTCATTTTTTAGGTAAGAGCAACAGCACCTCAAAATGTCTGCGCAGTTCCCTGCCTCTAACACTGCATGTTCCCTTACAGAGTGCCCAAAAGAGGTGAAAAGATGGACATTGAAAAATACTGTAGCTTAGCTAACGTAGTGCAACTTATATGTGACACAAAATGTGTGCATGTCATCATGACACAAAGATATAAGGTAGTACACACTGCTGGGAGTTTTGGCTTCAGCACAACACTTTTAAAGTAGAAGGGAACTTAGCTGTCATAGTAATAACAAAATCCTTTTGGTAAACAGCGGGGCAGCATTGAGCTACAATGTCAATGTCCTGAGATTACCCTAGAGACATGTCCTCGAGCTGAACTCTAGCCTTCGGTCCGCATGGCTTTGTTCCATTCCAAAACTCACTCCCTTCTCTACTGAGAAAATTCCAAAAATGTTTTCTGTCCTTTACATTCAACATGAATCCCATACAAAATGCTTTTTTCTTCTCCTTGCTCTAAACTGTTCTGGCTTAAATTAAGGCCGTCTGAGGTCAACATCACAAAAAATGTATGGTGAAAAAGAACAAAGCCAGAACATCCAAAAATAAGGAAAGAGCAGGTGCTGAGTGAGAATGGAGAGTGATGGAAAAAAGGATGAGATAAAGAGACAAAGAGAAAAACCGGGAGGCAAAAACAGAGAGCAATAAAAAAATAATAATAGAGAGAGAGATAAATCGAGAGAGAAAACAGGGGAGACAGTTCAAGTGAGAAAGAGGCAGAGAGAAAGGGAGTAAATGAGAGCGCAGAGAACAGAGCAGAGTCTCCCGTGGAGTTTAACTTTTGGAAGATGAGTCAGTCTCAGCAGGTGGGTCGACAAAAATCTCTGGACAGATTCCCAGCTCCCATGATGCTCTGCAGCGGCCCGTGACAGGACAGACATGACACACCGCTACGATACTGACACACCGTGTTATGGTGCTGAACAACCTCCGGCTTTAGTAGGACACACAGATCTACTCTCACTGAACTGGCCAGGTGGTGCTACTATCTTTTACACTCTCTCACACACACACACACACACACACACACACACACACACCTGAGATGAGACAACCCACCCCACCGATATTCCTCCATAGATTGGTCTGTTTCCCAGTTAGTGAAGTTGTGTGCTAAGCAGTTTTCTATGTAGGAAATACACTAACCTGAATAGGATACAAAAGGAGGTGATTTCTCACTGTGGCATGTCATACTGGGGAGGCCTGGTTTATTGTGTATATTTGTGTGCATGTATGTCTACAGTATAGTATACTTTTAGTTTATTAACTTGTATGCGTGTGTGTGTGCATTTGTGTGTCTGTGTGGACATGGAGTAATTTGTTAACACACAAATGAACCAGAAAGCTTGAGAACATGTGCACCTCCATGCAAGCTGCACATGCAGATGGTCGACTCACAAGCCAATGGGCACGCACGCACGCACGCACGCACGCACGCACGCACGCACGCACACACACACACACACACACACACTACTTCTATGTTCCCACCCAGAAAAATCTGAAAGCTCTGTCAGTAGTACTTTTAAAAAGTATTTTCTCATATTCGCAGTATTTTAAAATGTATTAAAATTCTTATTGAAAGTCTCCAGAGGATCATTAGACAGATTCTATACTGGGCTGCTGCTGTGTTGAAGCATGCCTTGTTCCAGCACTGCTCTGCTGGTATTTACCATGATATTTCTGCTGGGCTCAAGGTCTGGACCAGGGTCATAGATAATGACTGGGTGTAAATGGCAGCTTCCGATTCCATTCCCTAGTGGCCGCTGAGCAGCCGCCTCCGAGCTAATCTCTGGAGGGGTGCTGTGGTCTCAAGAGGACCTGCTGTACTGATACCACTGTAGGTAATCACATTGGAGTGTGTGTATGTGTGTGTGAGACAGATAGAGCGAGAGATGGGACACATCGAGTCAGCTATCGATTTACTAGTCACAGTATAAGAGTTGACCTTAAGGGTGATTTAGAAAGTTCAAGTGTTTGTGTGTGTTATATCAGTGTTGAGGTTAAAGGGTGCGCCTGACATGCTTCGTATCCCGCAGTATTATATTCACAGTGTAATACAGAAACTGAGCAACATTAGTAGATATAGAGTAATTGTCAGTGGATTTGTAATGATATGTCTTCAGGTGATAACACTGTGCAACATTTTAACATGGATGAATCTTTAGATTGCTGTTTAATCTGAGTAGCACCTCTTCTATCAAGCTAATGTGACTTCTGACTGGTAGAGACAACAGAAGGTTCACAAGTTCCAAACAAGTGCTTTTACAGTAGACACAGATAACACATTGCACAAAAGAATGAAAACCAGCTTCCGGCTGCGCTGTGGGGATGAACAACACTGGATGCATGTGTGTACGCTTGTGTATGTCAGTGACAGAGCACCTAGGTGCATTCCCGGGTTCAGTCCACTGCATCCGGAGATGAGCCCATTTCTTTGCCCCGCCCTACCCCTCCTTGCCCTTTGATGGATCGGTCCGGGGTGGGTGCCTGACTGCCTCACTAACCCGATCTGGGTGTAACTATCTCCCATGTGGGGTAAGGAGCAAAATCAATTATAACACTGAGTGCATCTGAAGCAGCTAAATTTGACACCCATACTTATTTTCCAAAATGTTAACAGGAGAACCAGAAGAAGAACATTTACAGGCACTGTATGATACCAACCTACCAACATTTTCTCACAGTTTATCATGCTAATTTGTATCTGAATGCACCACCTGAACTAAAGGGTCATTTAAGCCCCACTGTGGAGGATTTGAACATTTCAAACTTGGCCTCCTAGTGGTGGCATTAGAAAACACACTGTGACAGACAGCACAGATACTATCTGCAGACACAGAAAATTCAGACTGACAGCAACACATAGACTGCGAGAATCTCCTTCCGTTAGCAGTGGTCTCAAACCTTCCAAGAAGCTACAGTTGCTTACATGCTGTTGAGAGCTATGGGTGTTGATATGGACTGTTCTATCTTAAAACCTGACATCATAAATCAGCTGACACACCTGGTATTTATTAACCGTTTCCTGACACCTCTACCTGCTCCTAATGATGGTTTTTAACATAAAGCTGAAAGCTTGAGACTGGAACAATCCTGTCCTTTTTGGAATAACCTCTTATAAGTAAGTTAAAGTAACACACTGATTGGAGCAAAGGTTTGGTCATTTGGGATACATAATTGTACTTCACTGCACGAATAAATACAGTAATTTGCTGTTCTGAAGGTACAAATAGTCAACCCTGTTTACAAGAAATGACATTTATTACTAATTTGCAACTGCAAATAGGGGGAAAATAATTCCACTTATATTCTGTTTTTTATCAACATAATGAAGAAATGTTTTTGATTTATTTAGGCTATTTGAACAGTGCAGCATAGTTGAAAAATGTATTTAATTAGTTTCATTACAATATCTGCGCTTGCAGTACAAAGGCCGATCATAACAACTAGGGCTGCAAGTAATGATTATTTTCATTAGTTTAATCTGTAGATCATACTTGTCACCATAAAAGAAAATGGTGGAAAATGTTGATCAGTGTTTCTCAAAAATAATCCAGCTAAATCAGTTTACTGTCACAGAGGACTAAAGACAGCAGGAAATATTCACATTTGAGAAGCTGAAATTAGATTCTTAAAAAATTACTCAAATTGATTATCAAAATAGTTGGCGATTAATTTAATTGGTGACAAAATGAACAACTCTCCTTTCTTTATTATCCAGCTGATCTATGTTGTTTTGCATCATCCAGATAATGCATCCATTTACCATACAGCCAAACTGTCAAGCACCTGTCCTTGTCAGACAGATATTTGCTCTGGTAAATAGAGATAGATCTCCATTATCAGACATGTGTCCACACCATAACCATCCATGGCCGCCAAGTCCAAAAAGCAACCAGGTCATACGTAAGCAGGGTAAATGACAGACCAATCAATGGTTGCTTATTGTTGGGACCTTGAGCCCTCTCTGATACAATTACCTGCTATGATGAGGAAGGGCAGCCAGGCAGGGAAGCAGGCAGGCCGGGCCCACGACACTGTGATTAATGGGGCCAGAGCCAAGGAAATGGGTCATACAGACAGAGAGCGGGGGAGGACGAACAAGAAGCATGGAAAAGAGGGGAGAAATTAAAGAAAAGAGAAATTACAGGCTGAGGGATAAAAGAAAGGAAAGAAGAGGAAAAGATAAAAAAGAGGAGGAAAGGATCAAAGAAAAGCAGAAAAAAGAGACAGAAAGAGAGAGAAAAAGAAATAAAGAAAGGCAGGGGAGAAGAAATAAGATACCAGAAGGAAAGAGAAAGGCAGGATAGATGTGACATAAAAGAAGATTTGTGGAGAAACAAGAGGAGAAGGGAAGGATAGACAGAGCAGGTGAAAGTGTGGGAGCAGACTGTGTGGCTTTGAACGCCCCTCTTATCCTTCATCTGATGCTCTTTGAACTTTCCCTTGTATGTGTGTTTACGTCTCATGTCTCTCCTCCCCTTCTCTCCTCCTTTCTCTCTCTATTAGTAACTTTTCTTCCCTCTCTTCTTTTTGATCCTATCTCCTTTGACTATTTTTCCTTTTTCATCCTTCTATCCCTATCTTCCTCTTTATTCCTATTTTTCTCCTTAGATCCCTCCACTCTTCACCCTTTCCTCCTTCCCCTTCTCACTTCCACTTTCCTCACACTTTCTCACTGAACCTTCTGTCATGCCACGTGCCTTTCAAAGTCTGCCATTGATTGTGTGTGTGTGTGTGTGAGGGATGAAGACAGAGAGGTAGCCTGCCAGCAGTGCTAAAAGGTGTTCAATCAGAGCGCAAACAGATTGAGAAGCCTTCCTGCCTGGGTGTGAATTAAAGCCGGACAGATTCAGTTAGCCAGTCCCTGCTGAGGTGCAACACACACACACACACACACACACACACACACACACACACACACACACACACACACACACACACACACACACACACACACACACACACACACACACACACACACACACGTATCTGGCTGATAATGAATAGTTGAAGAGTGTTGACAAAAGTTTTCACATGAAGAAATATGATATTGTATTGTAACCAGCTTCCTTATATTTTATTGATTGTTTTTATTGTTATTGTGGGACAAAGTGCTTCTTGTTCTAAAAAAATTTTTTATTAGCCTTTCAACATTTGGCTCAAAGAAGTTAACTGAGTACCTCAAAATGAAATAAATATATGTAAAACTACAACTACCCAAACCACACAATTTAAACAAATATTTAATGTCTGGCTGTTAATCCTGGAAGATTTCCCATTTCACCTAAAATCAATTGTGATTGTCCCCATGAGTGTCAGCGTGGTATTTCAAAGACACACCTAAATTGACTTGAAACCAACTAACGTTATATAGAGCGTTACGAATGGCCAAATCGATGGCGACTAATGTTGTTTGAATGGGGTGCCTCTCAGCAGCAGGAGGGAAAAATAGATTAGTCTGATATAGATTAGCTGCTTGAAAATGAGCACATTTGTTCAACAGGGACAACATTTTCAAAGTCACTTTAGACACTCAAACACACACAAGGATTCGTGGATTAATTACAATACTTCCACTGGGCAATGTTCAACAGGTTTTACTCCTTCACATTGGATTTGTTTCCCAAACATTATGTTATTAATACGTCATGTCTGTTATTACATGATCCTATTTGGATGGAATTGGAATCATAATAGATGAAGGATAAATGGCCGACAGATGAAAGTAAGTTGTAGAATTAATCAAGTCATAAATTAAGTGGAAGGGTCCATTTCACCTCACTGAAGGTGTCAATACAGCAGCTATTACAGCAGCATGCAGGATCGAACTCTCTTTATTGACTGATTGATTTTACATCTTAAGGCTGGGAGCAGGTGATATAACTGTAGGTGATCTTTAATGGCTATCCAGCCTGGTTAAGCCTGCAAATATGTAATATTCAGCAGTTGATAGAAGCCTTTAAACTAACCCTTGTCCTACACCAAATGTTTAAGAGCCATTATTTTAAACTGATAGCAGCTGTGCACACACTGCAATGCAACACACTGCAATTCCACCAGGTCGAGCAGTCAGAGTTCAACTAAATAAACTTTTGACCCCAAATATCCTGACCTCCACCACACCTGCCCAATGATATTTGGAAGTTATGACAATTTCACTATAGGTAAGATTTGAAGAGAGAGCTCCTGAAATCATGTTACTCTACTTTCCTATCCTACTAGGTAGGACTGGGTTGAAATCCCAAACATAACCGGAAATATCTGAGAGAATATGGAAATACCAGGTTAGAAAATTAATATTGTGATTGTTTACATTCTGTAATAGTCAGCTGTATCTTCGCCACTGTGTGGGATGTGTAATGAAAGGCACTCCACCCTACACTCTACCTCATGTGCTCTTACGGGTTTGGTATGAAAGACACTCATGGAGCTTACAGCATTAGATAGGTGACAGAATGTGTCTTTGGATGCCATTAAACTTTGTTTTTATAGGGAGCATGTCTGTGGAAAAACACACAAAACGAGGCTGATCTAGATAAGGTACATTTCAGAACTACAAAATTACCAAACACCCCCTGTAGAAACTAGTACCATTTTGACAGGGCTGAATCTTTTGGTAGATACATGTAGCCTACTGCAGCTTCAAGACAATGACAACATGCTTTCCTTCTTTGTGGGTCATTGCACTCACATGGAGCAAGCACTCAATCAATTTGAGATATTGAGGCAGAGCAACTGAGCGGGCGGCTAAATTACAGTCCTGCAGGTTGAGTGCATCACATGCACCCAGACTCTACTCTATTCCAGCCCATTTAACTGACAGAGTCAGGAAATGGCACTCAACACATGTGCATTTCTCACCAAAATATTACCACATTGTCCAAATAAAGACTGCTCCCCAATGACAAAAAACTTAAAAAATTAAAAGGGAATGGGGCAATTAGAATGCAAAAAGAAGACTATTAAAGATACGCAAACAGGAAAATGGGCTCAAACTGCAATTAGCCAAAATAAATCCTTTTCCCTTTTGTCTTCTTGCCATAGAAGTAATTTCTCTTTGCTTATGAATAGAGTACATATTATGTGTGGACAAAAACAAGCAGACAGGTTTAAAGCATCCATTATAGTACACTTTCCTTTTTACTGTGAGAACTACTGCTGCAATTTGGATAAAATTAAAATCAGGTTTTGCTCTTTTAACTGCTGTCTGGACACATGGAATCAATAAAATGGCAAATGTGTTGTTCAGATTGGAAGCAGTGACAAAAATAAGAGTAAGAAATCAAACAATTAAGACTTTCAGAAGGCTTTGAAACCACCCCCAGGCTGAAACAAAAACAGTACTCTCCTCCAGGTAGACTGAGTAACGCTCCTCTGCTTGGAGATGATAAACCCCCTCATCTCTACTAATTTCTGTCCTATTTAACGGACATAGCCCTGCTGTGGAACTTTGCCACAGTGTCACATTAGAGCCCAGCCCCCCGGCGCTTTCTCAGCAAAAAACATGTGGCACTGCTAAAAATACCTGGTTCTGAATCATTCATGTCATACACTATTTAGAGAGCTCATACATACTCATGACCCTATGCAAATATGTATCATCAGACTTTGACTAGAAGGGAATTCAATTAATGGAATAACAGGGGCTGCAGCCTGAGCAGCTTCACTACGGTACACTAACAAACACGAATGAAGCAGCAGCATGCAGGGAAAATTAACTTTGATCAAAGTCTCTGTTATACTTTTAATCTTCTCACAAAACATGGTTTTAGGTTCGCGGCTGTTTTCCCTGATGCGTAATTAAGGCTTTACTGTAAGATGGCTTGAGTTGTTATATCACAAGCCTTCCACTCACTGAGTGAGTTGGCTCAAAGTTTGAGAGACCATCACTTTTCACTGCATGAAAAGTGGGATTTTTGTCAGTTAGCAGCACTGTGAATTGCTGTGGAAGGTCAGGAGTTTATAGGCAGCAGAGAAAACTGCCAGGAACTGCAAGGAATTGACATGGGGGAATCTTGGCAGTTGAGCCCCAGGTCTAGGGGAGGCTTTTATGTATAAATGAAAATGCTGTGAGCTATACACATGCAAATCAGGAGAGTAGCGGGAATTGCACTGGTGCAGAGGTTACACCTTTATTAAAAAGGTACAAACTCCATTTTAGTAATTATCATTTTAGTAATAATCCCCACAACAGCACACCACATGCATCTACTTATAAAAAACGTATAGTGTGAACATGAGACATGTGCTGACCTGTGTGCAACTTACTGGCAAAAATAGGAGCTATGAAATGGCATGTGGACAACATTAGGACAAAGAAAATATCATGAACCATAAGATACCCATGTGTTAAGAAATATATGTCCATAGTTAGGTGCTGTTAAATTTGTCCAGTTTCTAAAAGGATCTGTTTGTAGGATTTAGTGGCATCTAGTGGTGAAGGGACAGACTGCAACCAACTGGATACTGAAACTCGCAAAAATGCAAAAGGCCCTATTCTAGAGCCAGTGTTTGGCTCCCTCTGTGGATAAATGGCTCATTCTAAGGTAACAAAAACACAAATTCTCATTTTCAGATGCCTGTACATTAATGAAAACATAGCTATGAATATTATATTCAATTTCTGCCAATAGATCCTTCTAAATGTTACACGCTGGACCATTAACTCAAAATATTACACTTTTAATTCCACTGAAGAGAAGAATCAGACTACTATTTGTACTAAGAGAAAAGCCATTGCGGTTAATACAATTAATGTAACTAACAGGAGACAAGTTCCATGCCTGTATGTCAAAACAAAATACTACTTTGGCATCACAGGAAATATTATAGTTCAGTACAGATGTCACTGTAACTTAACATTCTGTGCATGTCACATCACTGTACAGTACAGAAATGTCAAAGATAGTACCAAGAAAGGCACATAATGTTCTAGTACAAGCACACAAAACACACAAACTATTCTCTAATGTACTTTGTCATCACAAAAGAAGATGCATATATAAAACACAAACACACACACACACACAGCCGAAGTACAGTAAAGCTGTGACACTATACTCCCACAGAGATCTCCTCCTCTCATTTGCTGTAAAGCTAGCTCATTAAAGAAATATACCCAACCTACATTCTATAATGCGATTTAAAACTATAATGATATAACAAGTGTTCTTTGATAAGTGGCTCATTACGGTGGCCTATATGAATACCCTATGTGCACATAGCTCAGAATTCACAAAATTTGTGGACATAAAATGTAGGAGTAAAATCATGATTTTAAACCATTACCACCCCAAAAAATAGGGATTTTTTTGATTATTTATGGTAAATGCACTTACATAGTGCTTTTATACATTAATGAACAAAGTGCTTAACAGTTCACTCTACCCCTGGAACCACAGCCACCCAACATTATGTGGGTGTTTGTCTTGATGAAATATACTGGAGTTTGGAGTTTAAGTTTCAGTGCCTCAGCAGAGAGAGGAGTAGAATACAGTGGCTTGGAAAAATAACCAAATAAATCATTCTAATTAAGAATATTTTTTGACACCCCCATTCAGAATTTCTCCACCAGGGTGCTCAGCATTAGACGAGAGACGGTCGTCTCGTTTGTGTCTCAACTTTTTTGCCATTAAAACACTTTGGAGATTATTACCAGAAATGTTTGACTTTTTATATGCTGCTTAATTGGGACAGAATCTTGTCAGAGTAACACAGAGTTCACTGGAGATCATGTTTTGTTTCTAATTTGGAAGTGGACATTGGTGTAATCTCACCGCCCACAAAGACAATTCGGACCAGAAGAGTGCCTAAAAGCCACACAAGGATTTGACAGTTTGACTTCTTACTATCATTGTTTAAGAAAACAGAGCATGAAGCTCAAAGAGTCCATAAATAGCTGCTATACAACCATATGAAAAATGACTCAATGACAAAGTATGGAAATACATATCCAAGAATCCTGGAAACACAAAAGAATAAAACATATTACATGTTTGATCATTGTGGCATCTGTATCTTCCAAAATAATCCAGATTTGGTATTGTAACCTTACTTGTAGAAACTTAACAGTTACTTAACTTGAAAATAAAGGCAAGATGAGGAACAAAATTCAGATTAAAGGCTGTATTTTGATCACATAATGATGATGTCATGGCATGTAAAATAGTTTTGTCTTTCATTTCTCCAATAAATGTTTCCATGTAATCCTACAAGTAACCACCTATATAAAAGTATTGTTATAGTGTTTTAAACTTTTTTTTAAGGCTTACACACAAATGATCAATAAATTGTGGTATGATTAAAAATAAAATGATACTCCTGTAAAACTTTGAATGTACATTATGCACCTTTAACATATTTCCTATTACCACATTTGTTATCAGATTGCAGTAATCCATCTATATTTCATCTGTTCCTTCCCAAACAGGCTGAAAATAAATTAAATCCAGCCACTGGATAACTTTGAGACTGAAACTATAAAATAAAAAAAACACAATTTAACATTCTTAACCTACTAGGCTTGAAACTAAAAGAGACCACAGCATCAACAGTCTCACACACAGCTCTCAATGCACAGGCCCTCCACCATAAACGCTATTCACCAACACATAAACCAAAACTCCTAACAAATCTACCACAAGCTGCAGTCGCCCTCAGTTAGGTTTTAAGGAGACGGTTCCTACCGCTTTGCTGCTGGGCGCGGTGTGTGCCATCCATTGCTCCATAGGATCCCACTGTGGAGTTGGATGTGACAGGCTGCTTGAGTGGAGAGGCAGCGTGTGTGTGTATGCCTGAGTGTGAGAGAGCGTCAGGGTGTTGTAAGTGACTTAGTCAAACTGTGTGTGTATGTGTGGATGCTTATAGTACATGTTCACATCTCTGTAGGAATGCCATGTATGGGGCTGGGTGTGTGTCAGGAATATAGTATGAGGGCTGTGATGGGTAAATGTGTGGAGTGTAGTACGTAGCTAATCAAGTGTCCCCTATAGGACATGGCCATAGTTAGAAAAGCTATGAGTGTCACTAAACTGTTAATGTGTGTGTCCAAGTGTGCAGTGAGGCATGGTTCCAGTTTATATCTGCACTGTTCAGTGGTCTGCTCAGCCCTTCATGCCTCTCTAAACACTGAGGAAGACCTTTCTCTTTCTTGCCTTTTCCTCTTAGTCACACCTCCCCACCCATCCTTCTATCCAGCCTCTCTCATTAGAATGGGTAATGTGTCAATCACAGGTCAACTGCACTCAAGTCTACGTAAAAGCTCACATACAGGCAAGGCTGTAAGAAAAAAAGCTTTCATTGATTGTTGAAATGAATAATGAGCAGATACTGCTAATGCTAACTAAGAATAGACAATTGCATTTAAAAGGCAGCTGGTACATTTACATTCCAGCCATTTAGTTACTTTAAACAAAGCAACAGAAGTCAGCATTAATAAGCCAGTGTGAGTGCAAGCAGCGTGGTCATGAGGAAGCAAAATCAACATGTTCAGAGCAGAAAAGGGGGGACAGTGCCAGAAGCCGTTCCAAATGAGAGAGAAAATCTGCATGTGTTCTTGTTCAGGGTGTCAGATGTTTTATAGAACACTTAAATTATTCAGCCTTGTTTGCCTTTCAACATCTTCTTCTCTGCTCCACTGAGGGATCGCAGAGGCCTGTCATCACACCACCTGAGATGGTGCTGCCATCTACAGGCTTGAGCTGGTAATACAGATGCAATAACATAGTATCCACTGAGCAGTTGTTGTTCAATTACCACACAGCTCAGTTGTAGATTTAACTGATTATTTCTCTCTCACTGTAGTTGCAAAAGCAACCATCGCTGAAATCAGCAGACTTTTGGACTCCACAGGAAGGTTAGGGGACAGATGGAGGCAGTTCATTAGAGGAATTATGGGTGTTTATGACATTTACACTTCTTTTTCCTTCCCCATTAGCCCCTGATGCGATGTGTTAAAATCCCCAAATTATGTTACAGACAGTTTTAATGTTTAATGGATGTCAGTTATATGCAGCTCATTATGTGTTTTTCCATTCTTCCCTTAAACTGTCTATAAATAGCAGTTCACAGCATTTGGAGACACAGCTGGTGCTGGGTCCTCCATCTGCACAAAACAAAACTACAGTATGTAGGTTAATGCACATGCATGCATATACACACACATATACACACATACATCCACTGAGGCTTTGACCTTGCCAGCTGCACCTCACACACTGCGTAGCATGATTGCATTAGGTTTATATTGTGTTGCATCATCAACTTTGGATTATTCTGTGTTGATGTTCCCATTCTTACTCGGGAGAGAAAACAGAGCATGATGCCTCACTCACACAATATGAAAGAACAGATCATTCATGTTCATCCTTAGTAACTCCGTGTAGACTGCAGTCCTAGCAGAGAGCTTAACTTAATCTTTTCTGCTCTTTGTTCCTCTAACTCCCAACATGGGCTTCAAAATGTGAGACACACCAGAATGACAACTTGGGGTCAAAGGACTTCACTGGCCTCATGTTGAAGTTTGAAAAACAACAAAATAATTTCACTGCACCCCAGACTGTCTACCAAGAGATAAACTAGACACAGAATGTTCTTGCAAAAAAGATGAATGCGTACTAGGTATTGTTTGGTTTAATGCAAACCATCTGACAGGTACTGAAACATTTATTAAATGGGGAAACTAACAGAATAGGGTTTCATATCGCCGCAGTATTTTTTCAAACACTAGGATGAAATATGATGTTTTAAAGGAGGGACCCTTCTGCTGTATTTCCAAATATAACTCAGACAAATCAAGAGTAATTGAAAGGCCAGAGGCACTCAAATATCAAAAACTCAATCTCAACATCCTTTCTGACAAAGAGACATTTAAGAATACCATCATAAAATAAAAATAAAAACATAAAATCTATGAAGGGCTGTTAAAAAGCTGTTGCCATTTTACTGATATGAGATGTCCTCTTTGTCAGACGGCTGTAAGTTGTCAAGTTTATGGCACATTTCTCGCCATAAATGTTTCCCCTGCTGTAAATAAGTCATATGAATCCTACAGGAGATATGGGCTTTAATAATAAACAGATTCCTCTACAGGAAGCTCATGTATGAGATGTCAAATTGGCAATCGTACATATCTGTTGAATACTCAGGTATGCGCGCACTAGAGGAAAGGTAAAGAAGTCACTCCAAAAGAGAGAAAAAACAAGAATGGTATAAGTGTGTCCTTCACCTCAAACTCACAGAAATGTGATAAACTCACCGATATGTGATTATATCTGCTTATAAGGTAAAGAAACTTTAATTTTCTCTACTGAAACAAGGCAGAATAACAGTGACGGAACCTAATCAACCTGCTTCCCAGAAATAAGCCCAACGCTCAGTTTTTGTGCAAGTAGGGAAGAGAACTTTTCACTATAAAGCACCTAGTCTGTGTAACCATTGTCCTCAATAAAGCTCTACTCTGACAACATCCAAAAAAGGGTTTTATCATCTGAGATTCCTTCTTCACTTAATGTGGTTGCTTCATGTTACAATACAGTCAAAGCAGACTTTCCCTCTCTGCAGAAGTCCCATATGGTCACTCTTCTGTCTCTCAACTGAATTACTTTGACAAATACTTTTTGAGCAGATGTGGTTAAAAAACACAGGTGGTGGCCAGACTCAAATCATTTTTCAACATGAAAATTCTATCCAGAGAATACTCATCTGTCTTAATGTATGTAAAATGTACAGAATCATGTTGATGTTGATCATATTTGTCAGTTCAAGACATCCAGTGCTCCAATATATTTTACTTTACTGTATATTCTAATTCATACAACCCGAATGCAACCAGCTATAGGAAGTGTTCCTATAACCAGGTGTTGACAGAACAGAAAGTAAGTAAGACAGAACATCTGCAGTGAGAGGTGGAGGCTTTTTTAGGAGCAATTAGTGTGAGGGAGGTGATGTGTTTGCAGCCTGTGAGAGAAGAAGGGAAGTGACTCTGTGGTTCTGACTGTGGAGGGAAATGGGAGTTGGAGAACGCAGGCCTCTAAAACACTGAGGCAATAAAAGCGCTGCTTCACAACATGTCCCATACGTCCTTTTCTCTAATAAAGCCTCACTTAATTATCAGTAATTGGAATGCCGTCATGCCACCCTCCATCATCATGTCATCAGAGCTCAATCAATCTCACTTTCACTTGAGACAGTGCACCAAGCATCGTCTCCCCAGGAAGACTTGTCAGATTACAGCAAGTGGAAGTAGCTGGCAGGAGCTAAGTGAATTATGTTAACTCAGTTACATATCTGTCCAAGAGCACATACACACAAGGATAATCTTTGCATGTCCAGCAGTGAACTACCTAGTTCAGTATGGGCTAAACTGCAGCAAAGAATAGAAAAAGCACTAATGCAAAAAAGTATCAGCAGCTCAGACAGGGTCAGAGCAAAACCTTCAGACAACCCGACACAAGCACAGCCTCTCTCCCCGCGCTGTACACAACACACTCTATACGTGAACCTACCTGTGTGACTTTCTCTGTGACGTTGTGGGTCCGGTCGATGAGTTTGCAGGGTGCTATGATGTCCATCTCCCCGGTGGGCAGGGCGATGAGTGGGTCAGGTTTGAAATCCACAAAGTTGAGGGTTATCTGAGGGATTTTGGAAATTGTTCGGTATCGCATGAGGTCAGAGTCCGACGTAGAGTTCAATATGTTGGACTTGCTGTTTACCGCGCCTGCAAACACACACACACACAGCAAAGAGTAAGGTACAAATCAAAGGGGATAGAAGAAAGGTTTTTCCTCTCAGTCCTTACCAGTGCTGCTGCTGCCCGGCCGGATACTCGCTCTCCGGTTCTTTCGTTCCCAGTCGGACCTCATGGCCTCGATCTCATCTACGGAGGAGGCACGACGCATGCTGTGGAAGCTCTCCCGCGAGCGGCTGTGCGACATGGAGCAGTTGGAGCCTGAGCCCTCTGGGTTGAGGCTGAGGCGGTGGTGAGGTGCTACGCAGGGTGATGACTGGGCGAGGGGACCCACCAGGTGGGTTCTGTGCGGAGGAGGAGGTGGAGGTGGTACAGGAGGATCAGTGCTCAGTAAGGTGCGCTGGTCCTCCTGGCGGTCTTCCGGCCAACTCCTTAGAGCTAACCTAGGAAACAGAAAAGGACAAAATGGGTAAAAAGAGGATGTTACAGATTCTGTCTGTCACTGAACCAGATAGTTCAGGTTGAAGTCATGTGATGGATGAAAGTCCAAACTAAAAAACCTTGAGCAAAAAAGAATGCCACTGTTTTTAGGCATCAGTGACCTTTGACATCACTGTGGGAGGAAAAGGAAAGAGGGAAGTTCATGGGAGGAAGCATTATAAGATTAGTTCGCTACAAGGAGCTTTACATGGGAAAAATAAAAGGAGACACAATAAAGTGAGAACAATCCACACATTAGGTGATCACACTAAAATGAAGGCATTGTCAGAGTTGTGTTGTATCCTCATTTCACAATATTAAAAAAAAGTCAAATTTAGAAGTTGTTGAGAAAGTTCATGAGTCTGGTTCAAGTGTCAAAAGTAATCCTCAGGGCCTACCTGCTTCCAGTGATTTGTTCCTGGTGGTCTGGTGGTAAAGGGGGAAGGGGCAGAAACTCCCCCAGGCCTAGGGACTCGTGACTTTGGTGGTCTGGATGCAACGGCAGCGGTGTAGCAGTGGGGATGTGACCGGCCTCTGTGTCGTCCAGAGACGCTTTACTGTTGGACAGGGAGCGCAGCAGAGGAAGACGCAGCTTGAAGCCTCGTGGTCGACCTGGAGAAGAGGAGGAGGAGAGAGGAGAAGACTCATTGCCTGCAGACTGAAAGGTGGATTTCCAATATGAAACTCTGGCAGGAAGGAGAAATCAGAGTAGGGAACTGAAAGGATTTTGTAGATCAAATAGAGAAACAAGTAGAGATAAGATATAGGAGTATATTCTGGTTGGTGGGGGTCATGCTAGGAGAGAGGGAGATTTGAACTACAATCATGCCTGTCCAAACATACAAGCTTCACAAACAATTTACAACAGGAATCTGGGACAGTGACAATGATTAGATTTTGGTTTTAGCCACAAAGTTAAAAACAAGAAATCTGGTTAAGAGACAGACTGGATTGCAAATATCATCAGTGTCCTACTTCAAATGCTGTCCCCAGGGTTATCCCTGGTGTTCATGGAAATACAAGTACTCAGGTTTTCACAGGCATAAAATTACTTAGGAAATATCACGACCACGTGGCCTTTCTGCAAAATGAAATGAACAAATGATCCAGGTAAATTAAAGTGATGGTTGCCACTTCTCACTGACTGAACATAATAAGTCCACCTCAGTTAAAGGGTTTTTAAGCACAGAACCAGTCAAAATATTGATTTTCCAAAATAGTGTGTCAATCAACAGGGTATTTTAATTCCTTTTATTGTGTTGTGTACTCAACTGACATATTTACGTAATGTTTGTTCTAATGATTTTCTGAGCTTTCTATTTAAAAAATGTGTTCAAATATATTCAACAGTTTAATAGTGAGTGGGGGGACAACAGGTAAAAAGTGTCAACAAGCGTCACTTCTGCCTTTCCAAAGTTGCTCAAACCTGACCTGATTAGCTTAGAACAGAAAACAACAAACAAAAACAACAACAAAATAAGGTTAGTCGGACGCTACCGGTGACAAGCCAGGTGGGCAGGCGGTGGTTGAGCTCCTCTTTGTGGTCTTGGAATGTATCTTCTGTCATGACCTCGAAGTTGAGGATAAACATGATCACCACGCCATCCTCGTTCTTCACTGGCACCACATCCACCATACACAGGAGGCAGTGACCTGCGTGGGAAGAGACATAGATAAAGCTCAGACGGATTGTATTTGGTGGAGACTTTTATCTGGGAGCTCTTACGGCGCCAAAAGTGCATATGGTTTTAGTATTGGGATTAAAACCTCTAACCCTGCAGAAGTTATTTGAGGAAACAGCATAAGCTTGAACAGCGGCAACATTGCTTCTTTACACACAAGCTTAACCATTGTAATGACTGTGACATTTTTCATATTAAATTTGTGTGAGGGAACACTGGCAGGTGCTTTATGAGCAGTCACAGATGCATATGACACTGAATGTGAGCATATATTCACTAATTACACCCACTTTTCCATTCTCTCTCATTAAAAGTACATCTGCGCTTAATCAGCTCACACACTCTCTTGCATACGAGGCCAGGCACGTTCGCTAATCTGCCACGAGTGCTAAAACAGCTAAGTAAGCATAAAATTAGACAACATATGACAGTATGTTGGTGGGACATTTCTGCCAGGTCTATAGGCATGGATACACTGTACATACCAGCTCAAATGGAAGTCAAAATAAGCTGCTATTCTGGTTTCGACACAAGGAACTTGAACCTTCAAAGCATCAAAATAGCACACACACACACACACACACACACACACACACACACACACACACACACACACACACACACACACACACACACACACACACACACACACACACTGAGCTGAAAAGGGCACTGTCATCTTAATTTGAAACACTGAAAAATCAAACAGGAATAGATGAAGGCAAAATCAATACAACTGCCAAGAACACAACATTATTGGGGCCCTCGCCCTGCACACTGAAAATAAGTCAACAACTACAGAATATCCAGACATTTCCAAAAGCAGGTGTAGAATAATTAACTATGCCAAAAACTGCAGGTAGACGTAAGCTAAAACACAGATATAACACTATAACATCAGTTATAACACAGAGAAAAGTCAACATGCAAGTCATATTGATGATAAACTAAAAGGGATTTTGCCCCCTTTGGAAAGTTGCATTCCTTTAGGCATGCTTAAATAGAGCTCCATCTCTGTGACACAAAAATGAACAGACAGCAATTAAATGACTGTAATTTTACTCTCAAATCTCAGCAATGTATTCAAAATGATGTCTGAAGTACCCAGCAGCCATATTGTCATGTTACACATCATTTAAATCCAATTTAATCTGTCCTTCTAGACCATACAACTCCTTGTCCCCCTTGGTCTGATAAATAACCTAATAAAAACCAAGCTACAATGAAATGCATCCAGTTTGCAATGTCAGAATAAAGGCTCACACTGTGCATCAGCTTTATACGAATTGAAGAAAGCTATTTAGTTTGTCACTGTAATCCTCTTGCTAATATTTGTTTTACCCTAAGCATGGATGCCTTGGACACTGCATAAAGTGACCTTTTTGATGTCAAATAGTTCCCCCAAATTTTCCAGCATACCTGGATCTGGCCTATCCCGTCTCTTACCTGTACAGCGATGGTCAGTGACCGGCAGCCACAGCGTTTTTTGGCAGCGTGGACTGTTTGGAGCTGACACAGTATGTAGTGCAACCCAATGTACAGTGAGTCGACTGCATGCCTGCCTCACTAACTCACCCACCCGCCTGTCATTCATCTCACATCATCGCCAGAGAGTGGGCCGAAATCCGATTGGACAACAGCATAATCCCGACACACGGGGAAAAAAAATATGAAACACAGGGAAACTAAAGGATTACACCATCTGGCCATATCTAGCAGTGTGTGTGTGTATGCGTGTCTCTGTGCATGCATGCTTATGTGCACACGTGTACAGTAGGTAGATGCCCAGTCTCATGTTTCATTCATAAGCTATTGGGTCATGTCCATTCATGCCTGTTTTCATTAACAGCTGTGACCCTGCATTTACAGGCTTTTTAATCGCTGAAGGTGTTGCTGCATCACACCTAAAGCTGCTTTACACAGCGCTGCAGCAAGCCGCTGCAGGCAGGGGACACTTGCAGACACGCGACACAATTTTTTAAATGTTTTTTGGCAATGTTTGAATGACTAGATTTTGTTACTAAGAAGAGACTGAGAATGACAGAAGCTGAAAAATGTGGTATCCTGATCATCGCCAGTGTAAGCAGGAACATATTCAAACCAATAGCAGACATGTTTTGAGGAAAACATTTTTATCAACTTGTTCAGTGTTAACAATTTCAGTGAAAAACTTGAAATAATAGAACATATCTCATATTACTTTGTCAAACAGATTAAGTTGGATTAATGGATTTCCTCACTGATTCTAATTAATGTCACATGAACAGTAATCAGAGACAGTTTTCCAGCACTGGTCCTCCCTCTAGTGGGCTTTCATTTATTTCCCATGTTGCTAGGTGGATTATATTCTTGGAACTGCTGTACATGTATTTGTGGAAAACAATGCCTTAAAACCATTTTGATATTATTACAGGCTGTCAGTCCAAGACACTGAACCAGCAGCTCTTTATTTACTCAGCAGTCTCCTAAACCTAACTGTAAAAGCAGTACGCTATGTGTGTGTTTCTGTTAAGACACAGTGATGTGTGTTTTGCAGATGACAGATGTGACACACACAGCAATGTAGGATTAAATGTCAACACAAGAGGATTTAACTTCAGCTCTAATACATCATAAGACAAAGTATTTGTATTTATTTATTTATTATCAGTTCTCCGAGTCAATCTGGAACACTCGCTGTTTCATTTCTCTGTGTGTGTGTATACTCTAAAAACACATATGATGTATAATAATCATACATGCAGCAATACATGAGTGCACTGTGCTCTACTGTACTATAGAAACATTCTTTGTAACAGATGCACACATTAGTGGGTTTATCTGTGTGTGTGTCCTGAATTTGGCAGAGTAGTGAAAATCAAGGATTAGGCCTACATATTTTGGACACATCAGACCTATTTGTTGTTGACCATCGTACTGTCTCCGTCTACTGTAAAAGATTTCCTCCAAGAGCATCTGAAATGAATTGAGCTCTGAGGTTAACAGGGCAAATGCCATTTCATCTAACTGCTCCTCCTGGATGGAATCCAATTCAGAGTGTACCAGCTGATAATCTGATTCAGCGTTGCTGATTTACAAAGCTCTGGGAGATTATGACAATACGCTAAAACACATCCAAAAAAAGCACAGGGTGCAAACTGCTCATGGTGGCCAGGGATGGCCTAGTGATCATACATACAGTGTTTTCAACTAATAGGCCAGACTGACTACTGAACTAATGTAAAGGACAGTTCATTGGAGGAGGCTGGCCATTAATAGAAAACAAAAGGGTTGGCACTAAAATCTGCTGGGGATGCTAATGCTTTAGCATACAATAGCAATTGAGTAAGTGAAAAACTGAGACCTTGTAACAGGCTGGATTATTTACATTAAATTTAATTACATTTCTCTGGCATGTGGACTTTGTGTGCTACAGAGTGAACAATAAGCAAAAGTTAGACATACAGAAAGTTATTATTTCTAGTGATAAATGATAATACCACATTTTATTCTCTACCGTATATGGTCTGTCAGGAAGGATTACGCTGTTTTAGATGTATGGTATGACAAAGAGCTGCATTGGAACGAGTGTATGTGGATTTACTGAGGCTGAAGTGATACAACTGAAGTACAGAACTGAGGCAAGGATGGACAAATGAAAGAAAAAGGTCTGTGGGTTGAGAGGATGAAGAAAAATGAAGCGGGCAAAGAGAAATCTTGAAAAAAAAATGTAAAAAGTATAGGGTAGGTGGGATGACTCAAACTGGATGGGATGGGCAAAGAGGGGGAAATGGAAAAAGGTATGTTGGAAATAAGGAAAGAAGTTAAAAAGAAAGATGAAAACAGAGCAATGAAAGAGGGACAGTAGGAAAGATGAAAGGAAGAAACAAATGAAGAAAGGATTACTCATTATTGGTTTAGCAGTCCAGTCAGACTCAGTGTGAGGGAAACTGACTGTAAATGACATTGTTGCCTGGTGGGTTTAAAGGGGTAAGGAGGGAAGGATTCGCTGTTCAGGAACATCTTTCTTCCAGGCTAGCAGGAAAGGCGAAAGGAATGGATACCAGTAAACAAGGATTGGCCTGCTCCCCAGTAACTCGATGTCAGACCGAAATACAAGAACAGAACTGGAATAATATCAGGCTTTGTATAGGCTATATTGTCAATTAATGTTTGGGAGTGACGACTTAATTCTCAAAAGCTTACGTTGGACTTTGGGATGGTAGGGCTAGTTCTCTAAAATGGCCTAGCCACCCCATGCATAGGGCTCTATCTTAGTTATAGGATCTACCCTCGACCCACGAACGGGGTCTCGGTGAGGAGTTATCACCTCCCAGTTTGCAGGTCTGTTTGTTACTATGTTCAGATTACTTTGTTCTGCCTTTGTTCTTGTTTTACTGTATTATTTGGGGGACAACACAAAACCATCCACATTTTTCTGTGTTTGAATGATAATGTCACATCATTTGAAAATAGCTTCTCTTAATGTCAACGGCTTGACTAACCCGGTCAAGAGGAGTAGGGTGCTAGCGAAAATGAGGAAAGATAAGTCCCAAGTAATATTTTTACAAGAGACACACATGTCAAAGAAGGAACACGAGAAACTAAAAAAGTTTGGGTACTCCAATACATATTATAGTTCATGTAAAAATAGTAGAAAGAGAGGGGTTGTGATGATGATATCTAATTCATTAAACTTTGACTTGATTAAAGAAAAAAGAGATGATAAAGGTAGATATATAATAATCAAGGGCAGGATGGACAGTGTTCTGGTCACATTTGTGAATGTCTATGCTCCTCCGGAGAGTGACAGATCTTTTTTCAAAAGATTATTCGACCTGATTGTATCTGAGAGTGAGGGAATCCTTGTCTGTTCGGGAGATTGGCAGACAATTTTGAACCACCAATTAGACACAACAACCACGAGCAGACATGGATCCCCAAAATCAAAAAACCTAAATATTTTGATAAGAGAGGCAAGCTTATTTGATGTGTGGAGAAGTATTCATACAAGGGATAGGGAATTATTCAGCTACACACAAAGTACACTCTAGGTTGGACTTTTTCCTGATGAATACTATAGATAGACGCAGGGTACATGAGTGCACAATCGGTATAGCAGATGTGTCTGATCACAGCATTGTTTATCTAAATATACATTTGAACAGCAAGCCAAGGAATACGCTATGGAGGCTGAATATTGGAATTTTAAACAATAAATCCACAGTGGAAGAAATTAAAAAAGAAATTGGTGAATGTATAAATTATAATAAGGATGACCAGGTCGACCCAACTACTATTTGGGACACGGTCAAAGCAGTTACGAGAGGGAAGCTAATATCAAGAACAGCTCGTCTAAGGAAAATCCGAAGATCAAAATATGATCAATTAGAGAAGGAACTGGAAAAACTAGAGAAACAACAACAACCCAAGAATGACAATAAGGACACAATAGAGAATCAGATTAAAGATATAAGGAAACAAATAGAAAACTTAATTAACGATGAAACAGAAACTAAACTGAGATTCATAAAGCAAACCTTCTATGAATCAGGCCCAAGGGCAACGCGTATATAAGCAAAGCGTCTTCGGACGCAACAAATAACGAATTCAATTCATAAAATTAGGGACGCTCTATCAAATGCATTAAAATATGATCCAGAAGAAATTCATAGAATCTTTAAAAACTACTATGAGACTTTATATTCACAGCCTGAGAAGGTTGACGAGGAGAAAATAAAACAATTCCTGAATTCACTGGACCTCCCCTCAATAGGCTCAGAGCAAACCAGTTATCTGACTATTACAAAAGACGAATTGGATAAAGCCAAAGGTAGACTGGCGACTAATAAGAGCCCTGGGAGCGACGGCTATCCAAATGAATGGTACAAAAAATTCAAAGAAGTCCTTTCCCCGGTACTATTGGAATCATTTAATTGGACACTTGAAAAGGCTACAGTCCCACCATCCTGGAGGGATGCTGTGATTTCTGTCATTCCCAAAGAGGGGAAGAATAAAAAATAATGCAAGTCATATCGCCCAATATCGATTCTGAATGTAGATTACAAACTGTTCACATCCATTATCACTAAAAGACTGGAGTGCTTTCTGCCTGACCTGATACACGAAGACCAGACAGGCTTTGTAAAAGGACGCCAAACACAGGATAACATCAGGCACACCCTTCATATTATAGACCATGTCAATAAACATCATATAAGTGCTGCCCTGATCAGCAAAGACGCTGAAAACGCGTTTGGTAGGGTCAGCTGGGATTTTTTGTATAAATTACTAGAGAGGATGGGATTCAATGATAAATTCATTAAATGTATAAAGGCATTGTATACTGACCCATCAGCCAGAGTTAAAATCAATGGACACCTGACAGACACTTTTAACTGTACAGAGGGACAGGACAAGGTTGTTGTGCCAGCCCCGCCCTCTTCGCGATTTTCATAGAGCCACTTGCTCAAATAATTAGACAAGAGGACGAGTTGACAGAAATCACGATGAAGAGATGAACACAAAATAGGTTTATTTGCCGACGATATAATTACCTTCCTTCAGGACCCAAATACAACGTTTACTAAATTAGTAAAAGTTAATGGAAGAATATGGCTTGATGTTGGACTACAAACTGAATATGTCAAAAACCCAGGTTTTAACTTTCAATTACAAGCCAAATAAAGAAACCAGGGAGAGAAATAAAATACCTAGGAGTGATAATAACTCAGGAATTTGACAGAATTTACGAAACAAATTATAAACTAATAAACAATAAAATTCAAAGAGATGTGGCAAAATGGTCAACACTAGTAATGGATTTCAGCTCAAGAATTGAAGTGGTCAAGATGAACCTCTTGCCTAGGTTGTTATATCTTTTTCTATCTCTCCCAGTTAAAGTGCCAGATTCACAATTCTCAGCATGGGACAAGTTAATTTCCAGGTACATCTGGGCGGGAGCCAGGCCTAGGATAAGACTCAAGACCCTTCAGCTAGACAAAGAAAATGGAGGATTGGCTTTGCCAAACTTTAGAGAATACTACTATGCTGCACAATTAAGATACGTAGTATATTGGTGCTCTTCAAGTTATCAAGCCAGATGGAAGGACATTGAGATGGGCCTGGGTCTGGCTCCTCCACAGTCAAGGTTAAGTGGAAAAGAACATATGGATCTTCTTAAGGGTGAAAACTCGATTATGAGAGAAACATTTGAAATATGGTGTGATGTGGTTAAAAAATATAAGTTAACAGGAGACTGTAAGCTGTTGATTTGGCCTTCTCACACCTCCAGGTTCAGACCAGGAACGTTAGACAAGGCCTCTGAAAAGTGGAGAGACAAAGGAATAACAGCTATATGTACACTTGTAGATAAGCACCATTTTAAACCATTTAGACAACTTAAAAATGAGTTTTTATTGGAAAAAAGATTTATACAGATATCTGCAATTAAGACACTTCTACGAGACAGAAATTAAGAAGGAAATCTCATTGGAAGGGAATGATGTGATTGAGGTGCTGACAGGCGCGTATAAGCAAACTCCTTCAAGAATTGTCTCTGAACTGTACAAAGGTCTATCGAAGCAACAGGGAAGAAATACAGTGTATATAAAAGTGAAATGGGAAAAAGAATTTGACATTGAGTTGTCTGGGAGTGATTGGCAATCCATATTGAAGACCCAACATACATCAACATGCTCTAAAAGATGGAGGGAGTTCGGTTGGAGAAATTGAATAATTAAAAATAAACAATCAGGTCAACAACAATACTGTTGGAGACAATGTGGGCAATTGAATGCCAACCACTCTCATATATTTTGGTCATGTATAAAAATACAGTCATTTTGGGAGGGGGTTCTGAGAGCCATGGGTGAAATTTTTGGTTATAATATTCCTAATATACACACACTATATCTAGGACTGATACCAGACAATGTAATTGGTAAAGAAGACATATACCTGTTTAAGATCCTTTCACTTGCGGCTAAGAAGTCTATTCCAAGAAGTTGGCTGAGAACTGACCCACCTGGACTCAGCCACTGGCTGGACATCGTAGAAGAAATTTGATCAATGGAACAAATGACCTATAACCTACAAATTAAAACGGAGCTATATACTGTAAAATTGACAAAATGGCACCTGTATGTGACAAAGTAGTGTGTACCCCCCTTGTGTTTTTGTATTTTTGTACCTGTTTCTATTGTTCGACTGAAGAAAAATACCAGTACCAAAAATACACCATCCCTCTCTGCCACAGACCATCCGGCCATGTGCTGGATTAGAAATTAGTATCATAATCTCTGCTATAGAACAAGTGGATTAAAGGAATAAAGATTAGTGTTCAATCAATCAGCTCCTAACTCCTGTACTGAGGTGAAGGGATCAGAGAGGTGTGCTTACAGTCAGAGATAACACAACACTAAATTACAATAAAATGGCTTTTCAGAGTTGTATATTTGAACTAAACATGAGTATTAGAATTGTTTAGTATAGTATGGAAAGTATTTAAGATACTACAGCCAAAATCATGCAGTTTTAGATTTTCTTTAGTAACTTTTTATTACTATTAGACTACTGTTGTTATCATGGGGCTTCTGATTGTCTCTATAATTACTTTCCTCTTCTAAATACTATTACATAGAAAGCTAGACCAGCTGAAGAAGGAATAGTAATAGTTAGGTGGCTGGTAAAATCTTATCATTCTCTGAAATTTCAGGAAGTCAGAAGCATCATCATCTGGAGTTCCCATGTACATTTACTGAATGCTGATGGAAACAAAGGGCAATGTTCCAAAGGTTCTGCCATATGACACACATAAGAACCAAAATATTATATATAGACAAGGCATTTATTTGTAACGGTGCAACACAGACTAGACATCACATATTCTGCTTTATGCTTCACTGCATTGACTGAACGATATATGATCAATGGTTTTATAGTCTACTTTGAGGGATTCTCCCTTTAACTGTAACTGCATCTCTTGGGGGTGATGTATAACATCACTTTTCTTCTGTAGTTTGTTTCAAATAGAAATGTATAATAACTCCAACTCATATGTCTCCATAACAGAAACTGATGGTTGAAAATAGCAGCATGAAAGCTTTGCAGAGAAACTAAATATGCCCAGCTCTTAACAGTTTTCAAATTGTTACCAAAGGGAGTATCACTTACGTAACACACAGCTGTTCCTACTTGCTAACAATGTGGATGGTTTTGTTTACATATTCTGTAAGAGTGCTGCTAAAGTATATATCTGTATAACCATCAGAACAGGGATATCACATCTGAAAACCATTAGCTCATGGTTACTGTCCATCACAGACAAAGAGAGGGGGAACACGTGTCTGCGAGAGCTAGAGAGATGTAAGAGGATGAGGATGTGAGCTGTGTTTCCTCTCAGCTGCTCTGTTCTGTATCACATTCAGAGACCCACACACACACACACACACACACACACACACACACAGTGACAATGTGACAGAGGGGAATGGAAGAGGCGGGAGTCTCATTCACAGACAAACTCTCCTCCACTCCATCACTCTTTGGCAGAAGAAAAAACAAAATGAGGACAAGGTGCAGATCTTCATATCCACAGCTCTACTGAGACGGCTTTAAATATTCTACAGGCTGGCTGGCTGCACGCCAACTGGCTAAGTTTGTTATGTTCCTGGCCATATTCAGAGCCAAAGAAACCCCGCTTAAATCCAAAACACTCAGGCCAAGCTGACAACAGCACTTGCATAATTGCCTGAAAGTGTCATTCATCACAAGGAAAATATAATTAAGCTGAATTTAGAACTGTGGCTGGCTGCTTGTGTTTTCTCCAGCAAGTTTCTGATGCTGGATGAGATGATGATAGTAAAGATATCACTGAGAGAGTTAAGAAAGATTCAGGATATGATATACATCTATCAAAGCCATCTCCACTTCAAATCCCCTGCTCAGCCTACAATAAAGCAAATCAAACATTGTTTCCCAAAAGGGACAGAGGATTCACAGTGCCATAGAAGGTGATTAAAAATGTCACATTAAAAGGCCTGAATTCCTGACAGCTCCATGGATGCTACCCTGCAGCCAACTATGACCCCTGACCTCCTTGGAAACTAGCATGACAAAAGAGAATGTCCCCTTGCACATGAAGAGTAATGACTTAGTCACATCAACAAGCTCAGACCAACTTCGCCTTGAGTCATTCTTGCAAGGGAATCCCTGCTGCATCCTAAGTGCTGTCCTTTTAGCTTGGCAGCTTTCTGAGAACTGTTTGGACAGAAAGATATAGTCAGCTATTATTGTATGTACTCATTCACCCAGAATGCACTGACATCATCAATCACCCGTGTATTATTCACCATGGAGGCACAAGGAATACACAGTTTAAGTGGAGGTAAACTAATTATATTCACAGGGTTCACCATATTTAAACTTAACTGTTCTTTTCTCAGTGTAATCATACTAACTTATACTACTATACTATACTTATACTAATACTACTAATTATTGTTATTAGTTCTAGTAAAGATGATAATTGTAACTCAAGAACAGTACATTACAGTAGAGCATGTTAAAGAGGCAAATGAAACATAAGTATCATGTTATCAGGAGAAAGGTCCTATAGGTTTTTAATACTTTTAGTACTGGCTGAAATCTTACCTAATCTCCCCGTACCATGTACAGCATTGAAAACTGGTCTGAGTAAACCACTAGGTGGCAGGCCACAACAACTTTTTCCTTGTTATTCTTTGATGATAATATACATAGTGGCAAATGCAGCTCCACACACACAGGGCTGCTGAGAGTATTAACTTCAGAAACCGTGATACAAGGAATTACCCCGGCTATACTACACCACAGCTTCGAGCCACATACAGGGGCTGTGCTGAAAGGGCTGGGCAGGGAGCTGGATTACACAATGGAAAAATTAATTAGTGTATGTGTGCGTGCTTGTGTGTACATGGTATTTGCCTGCGTGTGTGAATGTCACACAGACTGTCCCTCTGATCTTGGCCACCAGCTGTCCTCTGATAAGTGATGTAACATTACTCCATCTTTTAAAATTGATGATACGCACACACACAACCACTCAAATGCCATGTGGTTGACCCCTGCATCTTTTTTTAGATTTGGGATGAGAAGCAGTAGAAGGACAAACCACTCCAGAGAACAATTCATCAGTCTCTCTCACCTGTAATAGAGACAAATAACCAACTGGTGAGCTGTGTGTTTATGTGGCAAAGTGGGGGGGTGGATTGTAATAGATGGCCATGGTGTGTGAGTCTGTATGTCTATGTGTGTATGCTTTGAACATGTACATGCCATGTATCAAATGTGCATCTTTGTGTGTATATATTTCTGTTCCATATGATATGCTGAAAGAATAATTCTGCCCCCTGTTGGTCGGAAATAAGATATAATGTCAGTCGAGCTGTGGATATGATTGATGTTGCCTAGCTGATGGGAGTGGCGTGGTTGAGAAGTTGACAAAGCTCCAGACTGACAGGGGGATCCATTAAACCAGATGTCCCTCCCGGAGGGCACCTGCCCTGTATAAAGGATGAGGGGTGGTGGTGGTGAGTGGTGCCCTGCACTCTGTTTGTTCTGTGGTGTTTATCCAGGCATGGAAACCCTACGGTGGATAACTGAATTGGCAAAAAAAAGGTCCTATATTTCAGGGTTGTTACTAATAAGAAATATTATACCCATGAACCACTTACTCCATGTGAGCAGTAAATCACAACAGTATGTCTAAGGTGAGGTGATTACGACTATATTTTACCTACTACAGTCAACTTTCTAACCTTGCAACATTACGCAAGAATCCATCTGTTTGCTCAAAAACTAAAATGGCAGCTGCTAAATAGGTTAGCACAGATAGACATGGTTTCACTCTTCTCCCAAATGGCTTCAGTGAGAGTTTGATTGCATTATATGGTTCACTGAGCTGATTGGTTGAAGTTCACTGTTGATAGACAGTGATCATCCAAATTTATCCAATGCCCTGCCAAGTATTTTGTATTTTTAAGTCCCTGCCCTTCCAAACTTCTTAGATGGTTCTGTGTGCAGTCAGGTTATTATTGACTTTCCTGCCATATTAAAAAATAGATATAGATAGCTTAGTGTGCATGTGACTGAGATGATCAAAATGACTGAGGAAGCAGGAATGGAAGAGAGGTTTTTCAATATTTCAGCTGCAATCTGATAAGTTGAGCTGAGGCTACGGTAAAAGCAATAACTTTTGTGAACTGCAATACTACCACTGACTGTCAAAAAGGCATTTGTTTCAGGGAAACGCGGAGTGATACATACTAATATAAAGATCAGTTATTCATTTTATGGCAAGATGAAGAAAGAGAATTATTATATATAACAGGAAAATGCCAGAATCAATCTAGTATAATCCTCTCTCTCTCTCTCTCTCTCTCTCTCTAGCCCATCCCTTCCTTCCTTCCTTCCTTCCTTCCTTCCTTATTCACTCCCTACCACTTACTATTAGTGCAAAGTTAATCAGAGAAGCTTGTTTCCAATCAAGAGCACTCTCTTCCTCCGTCTTCATTAAGTCTTCTCCTCTACACCCTCTTCTATTGATGGGATGGAGAAATGAGAGAATGAAGTAATGGAGGGAAGGAAAGATCAGGTGACTGATCACAGATTGAGGTCTTACATTAGCCATCACGCTTGATCAGCATACCTCAATAACCAGAGTGATGAGGAGACAAAGTGTAATCAGGCGGTCAAAAGTTCACTCAAAAGTTCACTGCGGCACCCGACCCAGTACCTCCCCCTTACTTCCTCCAAGTATACTGTGCATATTGCAAAAAACATTAAAAAAAATTTATCTAAGAACCATCCAGTATCTAGTATATAGTACACAAAATATGATGGTGGATGTGCCTTTTAAGATCAAGGAAACTGGGTGCTTAAGAATGCATGAGTTTGAAATGAAATAATACATCCAGGCTGCAGATCAACTTCTAACTCATTATAGACTCATTTAGTTTGTAAATTATCCCTAAGTGGACAAGAATTACACACATAAAATCCTGTCCTTTTTCCAATTTACAGCCAGAGGCCACGGGTTCAGGCACTGAGTCATACGCACAAATGGGAGCTCCTTTACTGTATGTGACAGTATGATAAGCCACATGTGAAGGATTAATGGCCAAGCGGTCTCCACCGGTGACACCGTGTAAGACTGTGGTGTCAAACACATACAGCATAGTCGACTGCATGTCTCGTTTAACCCACTCTGCTCACGTCACATACGCTGTTATTAACAGATTACATGTCAGTAAAGAGGTGCAGGCACGCAAACCTGCACGACTGGAGTCTGGCTTACCCAGGCACTTAAAGGTATGTACCACACACAGCAAACTCTACACACGTGCACGCACAGAGACATGCCGGTTCCTACAGATCACATGTCAAAGCACCGGCACTACACGCTATGAAAACAAAAAGGTCTGTCAGGTAAAGCTCACATGAATTAGCCCACTGTTCAATTACATTTCCTTCAAGCTGATAAGACAAACAGGAAACAGGAAAGAAGACCTGAAAGCACATTTTCACTGAACCACCCTTCTTCACTTTGCACTACAGTTTTCCATTTCAGAACATTACATTACATTGCTTCTCAGATGTTAATTTGAGGAAGACAAATTCACATATCATAGGTTTTGCCTGAAGGTTTGTGGATCTCATTCTGGTCTCTGCTCTTATAATTACATCATGGAGCACAGGAGAACACGGTGACTATTCTGAAACAACCATCATTTGACATGCATGCACATTAAAGTAGAACAGGCTTTGTGGAGTGATATGTACACAACTGCCCATGAGATGTCTGAAACTTTCCACTGATACTATGGTCCCTATACCAAGTCCTTGTCCTCAAGCAGAAACCTGGTGAAGCTTGACCTAACGAACACATCAAAATAAATCATTTATAAATGTCTAGAAGCATTCTCTGGACAGGATTTAGTTCGACATGTAGTCACTGGGTTAATTAAAGCTCCATACCTCTATCAGCTTGGTAAATGAGGATTCGATCGGGAAGTGTTCATTAGCAGACAGATACTTCTCTGGGAGAACCTCTTCAATTACAGAGACTTATTTCACATGAGCTGCTGGCAATTTCCTTCATTGTTTTTGACAAGTTTCATTTTGTTAGCAATCGGGAGCGTGCATGTGTTTGTATAACAGGAGAAAATCAAGCACATCACTTTAAAGCATTTATCAGCAGAAATGATGTAACACACTAGCCTGAAAATAAAGATTCTAGACCCAAGATGTAGTTTCAGTCTGTTTTAAGATAAAGGTCGACATTTCTTTGAAGCTCCTATATGTAGGAATCAAAAATGTATCTAGGAAACTACTGTGGTAGATTACAATGCACGCCAGCAATAATGCTAGAAACCATTAAATTCAAATTATGGTCTGGTACTGTCCTTTAGGTCATTTGCATGCTTTTTCTACACAGCACTCAAAGTGTAAAAAAGAAATCTACGCACTAATTAGTACCAAAGATATTAAGCACATTATGAATTTTTAAGTAAAATAGACTGTGAATTAGAGAAATAGAGTGCAATACTGTTAATTAGTACATCAATAATGTGAATGGTACTTAAAGCACTTTGCCTACCCTTTTCACACAAGTAAATGCCCTGTCACTGACACACTTGACTTTTTAATGACTTATCGAAAAGAAGGTACTGCCAGAATGAACTACTGCTGCCAGGAAAATATGCAAATATACTTAATATAACAGATTTTGAGGCTTAATGGCTTATGAGTGGCCAAGTTGCAAAGATGCAAAATCAAGGACACATCACTCGTGACCATAACATAGCTATAGGAGCCATACTTTAAATCCACATTGCATGTTTGTATTTACTATTAATGTGATTCTAATTTATATTTCCCCCTATCATGGTGTGGCCTTAATCTTTATGTCTATCTGTAAACAAGTCAAATGTAATTCAAGTCCTTTTTAAGCAAAAATGTCAAAAACTCATTGATTAGATTCAAAATGAGAATATTTGTATATGTTATTTTCAGTATTATGATAGTACATTGAAAATATTTGGGGGTTGAACTGTTAGTTGGACGAAACAAGCTTTTTTTAATTGATAATTTTAATAAAAAATATTAGTTGCTGCCTAATAGGTGGCCTCTGAAATCAATCTGAGAAGAATCTGAAATTAACGTTTTCAGTAAAACTCTGCAGTAGTCCACAAAGCAAATGTTTCTAAAATGATTGCCTTGTAGTCTGACTGACTTATTTCCAGAAAAAACAGATTCAGCCTACTTTAACAAGTGCCATATTTTCCCAGATTTCGTTTTCTTCATGCAGGGAACACTCATGGTTGAGGTTACTGGTAAAGTGCTGACACGACGACACCTTCAGGCCAAATTCACACATACACACAGGGAATATGTGCGTGCAGACTGCTAGGACATTGAGCCAGTATATTACCAAAGATTAACCCTTTAAGGCAAATGGTAAATGCCCTGCACTTTTTTTACTTTTAGACTTCCGATCCACTCCAAGCACTTTCCCTTACATAACGTTCACCCATTCTCACACATTGGTACACTGATAGCAGAGGCTGCCATGCAAGGTGCCAACTGCTCATCAGAAGCAAACTAAACCCATTCACACACACTCTCACTACCTCCTGAGACACAGTCACCCCTCTGACCTGGCCTGTCCTAGAACGCCACCCTCAGGAGAAATTTTAAACATACTTTATTTTTTTCATTTTGTCCAACACTTTCATACTGTAGGGTCAAACAAAAACTGTGACCTCCATGGATATCTTGTTTTTCATATGTAGACAGTGGCAGGTGGAAGAGTGATAGGGAGAGAAAGAACAAGAGAGTTTAATTTCCTGTCCAAGACTGCAGTTATTCAATATGATGATGATTCCCATCCTCCTCTTTCCCTGTCTGCCGGACATTCCTGCACTCTCACTGTTTAAAGACAGACAGGAATGCACACTTGAGCCGGACAGGTATGTACATCAAAAATTCCTGAGGATGAACCTCAGAGTCAGATAGAGTCATAAAGATGACTTTTTCGAGTGTTTCTACTTGACCAAAACATCTTACAGCTCACAGTTTGAGTTTTTATTCAACCCAGAACATTCTCAGATCAGAGAGGAACAAGGTAACAGAGTTCACAGGAAAAAGCACGAATCCAGAGCACCACAAACCACACAGTAAAATCAAGATCACGCAGACATGCTGTATACACAAGCAGGAGAACGTGTGGAAGAGTGTGTGTGAGAGAGTGAACTCTGGCAGGGCCCAGGTGCTGGAAATAGTGTGAATTGGAGCAAGTCAGCTGAGGTTATTTGAATAGAGAAGAGGAGCTTATTTGAATTAAAAATTCTGCGGGTGAACATTTTCATGGTGACAAAGGTAAGGGGCACACAATGGGCAGTTGGCTAACATGACCTGAGGGATTTGCATAAAATCAAGCAAACACTAAAAATACATGCACACTCTGTGGTATACAGGCTGTATTTATGGCTTATAGAAATGTATGGAAGTGTACTATATGTTTTAAGAATGACTGCTGATCTCCCTCTCCATTTTCTTTGCCGTTACTCCTTTGTGTGCACTTTTCTGCCCGCTGTGTTGCCCTCTCTGTCTCTCTCCCACTCCCTCCCTCCCTCCCTCTCTCTGTCTTTGAATGTGGTTATGTAAGATCTCAAGATTTCTCAGCAGCAGAATCTTCTGGAGAGAGACAGGGAAAGGAGGAGGTGCAGACACTTTCAAAAGATATACTCTGATGTACATTTTCAGCTTTCCTTTCCTCAACAGAGCATGGAGAAGTAGCTGCCCCTCCAATCACGCCACCATCACAACCACATGCAAAAGCAGTGCTAATTTACGAAAGAAGGTTGAAGCTTGTGAATGCAGCACACGTACAATGCTGCTCTCTGACGTGCTCGTTTACCAGCCGGCCTCTTCAAAACACAATCTGTAATTGTCCCCTCTGTATGGAGCCAAGCCACTTGGAAACACCGTTTGTAATTGTCGGTCTGATGCTCTGTGGTTTGGCTAAGCGGCAAGATACGTGTTTTTGGCAAACAGGCAACGAAGCTTGTTAACTGTAATGAGCCAATCGCCTGCATTAGAGTGAGAGGAAGACAGCGAGAAAGGAAGTGGGGGAAATTAGTGTAAGGAAAGAGAGAAACTGAAGTAAACTTGAGGGAGAGTGTGTGCAAGGGAAGAAGAAAGGGCCAGAATTTTGGTGATAAATCAGCTGTGGTAATAAGGTGACATGAAGGCTTGAGTAAAGCAGGAAAAAAAAACAGAAAAACGAGGCAGTGATATCATGATATCATCATCTCTTTATTTAATTAAGGATGAAGGAACACTTGAACAAACACTGTCCAGCACCTGCTCCCTAATTTAAAGGGACAGCTTCATAAACTGGGAGCTTTGTTGCCTTGGTAACAAAGGGGCAAAGACAGAGTAAAACAGAAAATAGGGAACAGGGACTACTGTCAAGGTTTGAGGAGTAAGGGCTCAGTGGAACGTAGTATTACAGTGCTGCTGACATGCAAGCGCAGTGTGTGTGTTTGTGTGTGTGATACTTTATTGCTGACTGTCACCAGCCGTTGCTTTATAAGCCATGTGATAGAAACCAGAGTGTAAAAAATAGCCTAAAGCGCAACTGTTGCAGCTGTTAGCTTGATGTGTGACTGGGACAGACATCCACATCCATCCTCTGAGTCTTTGCCTCTTTCCCCTTGTTTTTTTCTCTTCCAGTGGTCTGTCCATCTATTTTTCTCCTCCTCCTCTGTCTGTGGCCACAGGGTGAGGCTACCAAGAGTGATGTTTAAACCTCCATTCACATCTATCCAGCTCGGCTCACATTTACACATACATGCACGCTCATGCGTACAAACGCGCACACACGCACGCACGCACGCACGCACGCACGCACGCACGCATAGGAAACTGGGACTAACAAGACTTGCTGTATCTCCCAGCCTGGGGAGCAGGGGAACTTTAATTTGGTTGGAGGGCCAGGTTCCATTGGCATGGCCATACATCAGAGCCCGGCCTGATGAAAGCCCAGCAGCAAGGACTTGTCCTATAGAGTACAGTATATACACACCGAGCATTGTGATATATCTTTCCTATAATAAAAATAAAAGACATTAACATTTTACTATATGGCAGTACAAAGTGCTTTACACAGAAACTGCATTAAAAATTAAGTCTACATTGATTTTTTTCTGGCAACTTTGGCACAGCTGAAACAAGCTATATACAACATTGACATAATATCACCAAGTTGATGTGGTGAAATTGTTAGCAACAGTTACATGTTTACACATCCAGACACAAATTAATTTATAATTACCATTCATTTGGTGTTAAGCTTCTGTCAGCTTGATCAATAAAGTCTAATATTCACTCTAATTATTTCTGCCAGGTGTATATATACACTAATACTATACTACTATATATGCTACCTTGAATGCTGCACTCAAATATACAATAAAAAACAAAAACAAAAACAAGAATATGAAATTTAAGATTCGGCAGTGAAAGCACAAGCTAGTATGAACAACTTTTCCTTCTTCTGTCTCACACAACATTTGAAAGCCTGTACATGTCTAAGAACATGTACCTGTATGTTGTGTAGTCAACAAACCAATCCATAATTGACCTCAATGATCCACAAACCATATCCATGCTGTGTGGCTCATTAGTTTGATAAATATGATCGTTATTCTAATCAATAACCGACCAGCTAATGAGCCAGCCAACCAAGCATGGGAACACACGGACATGAACAAATTAAGCACAATGCAAGCATACAGCTGGAGCTTTACCACACAGCTACTGTGCGGAGTTATTTATGTCCTTTGGCTACTGTGTGAAAACTAACCACGAACCGCCTGTGTCAAGGTGAAGAGTGTATTTTTATTTTTGGATTCTTCACGCAGTAACCTTGGACTGTAAGTGAAGCTATGACATGACAAACCATGGCGAGGTGAGGGCGGCTTTAGAACTGCCAACATCAGAGAGTAAATCCATACGAGAGCTTACCTTCCTCTAGACTGATGACAGGATGAGTTTATAAATGTCTTTAACAGTGTAGAAGCTGCACAATCATAACATCACGTAATTTGAATATAGCTATTATCAAAAAACTATTTTCATGTATGCTTTCAAATGGATCAGGGAGAATTATCTGCAGGAAACCCTGCAGCACCTCTACATACATATTTAGATATCTCACTAGCTTCCTCTTCAAATTCCCTGATTGGCTCAAAGTCTTAGAGCGCTGAGACTGTGTTTATGTTGTGGTTAATATCACCTTTCTATTCTCAGTGCCTCTAAACCAGCCGGCAGCTGAGGCAGATCACAGCTAAGCATGTGTGTGATTTAACAGGAGTTTCTGTGAGCTCCACCAGCAGCCAGAAACAGCCGCAAATGTGTGTGTGTGTGTGTACAGGAAGAGTGTGTCTGTGAGAGGAAGCGATGTTGAGAGAGAGACAGAGAGCTGAAGAGGGAGCTTGTGGGTGAGTTTGGGAGTGAGTGGATGAGTGATTGAGTTTGTGAGTAAGTGTGTGTGTATGGGTTTGCGAGAGGGAATGGTAGTGTCAGTAAATTAGCTATTGAATGAGTGTGTGTGTGTGTGTGTGTGTGTGTGTGTCTCTCAGAGAGAGGAGAGTCAGCTATTGAGTATGTGAGAGTGAGTGAGTGAGTGATTGAGTTTGGCAGTGAGTGAGAGAGAGAAAGATTGAGGCAGAGGGCAAGAGAGGACCAGCAAAAAGAGGGAGAGCAAGTGTGTGTGTGTGTGTAAAACATTTATCTTTGTGGGTCATTCATCAGTCTACAGACAGGCACAGGCTACCAGCAGCAAAGGATATCACCATACACTAACCTGACACACACACACACACACACACACACACACACACACACACACACACACACACACACACACACACACACACACACACACACACACACACACACACACACACACACACACACACACACACACACACACACACACACACACACACACACACACACACACACACACACAGCAACCCAATACAGCTAGGCTTAAATATTTAAGAGGAGCTCGCTCGTGCTGGGACAGTTTGGACAGGGGTACTTTGTATGTGTGTATGTTGGGAATTTGTGTGTGTGTGTGTATTTTGGACGGGAGACAAATGTTTCCAGCATAGGCCAGGTGGAAAACAGCCTGCCTTCACTCCAGTTACACAGAAAAATACATGTTCTCTAGTGTGCCGTCTCCATCTCTATTTACAGTGGCATCAAGATTTACACATTATTGACTGGTTCCAGATATGTGTGTCTTTATATATATGGAAATATATGTCATGATCCATCATCAATACAGTAATTTAAACTGAAATATATTGACCACTTATATAATATTTATATATTTTAATTGCAAATAACTCACGCACCTGTGTGCCAGCATGTTGCAAAGCTGCTTGCTCACTGATCATATGGCAGTCCCACCAGAAAGTTGCAATGTTGCAATCGTAACAATTAAGGTAACTTCAACCAATCCACATGAATTCTGCGCAACCTTGCGTATCTGTCCTATAACTGCAACTGTTTCGTAATTTTGGCCAATCATTGTGGTTTTCTGCATAAAATGTTGAGCCATATGTCTCCAAACTCTCTTCCTGGTTTCTAGCTGATGCAGACATGTGTGATGCAAACGTCTCACATTTACCCTCCAAACAGTGAGATTCTATTAATGATTATAATAAAAATCACAACGCTTTTTTTTTTTTGAAAAGCTGCCATGAAATCAGGCATTTGAGTACGCAACAATAAATAAAAAGCGTCAAAATCCTGGAGGAACTGATATGGCACACTGTAACACCTGGTTAGTTTGCACTATGGACAACTAAAAAATATCATATTTCACTGATGCTTATCCTGTACAGAGCCTAGTTTCTTTTGGTTCATTTTAATTGCACTATTTGGTGTGGTTATGGCAGTTAAGATGGCCTTCTACATGGAAGTGCAACCAAAAAGCCTTGCTGCAGTGGCCATGGGTTTGAGTCTGACTCGTTGCCCTTTGCTGCATGTCATCCCCCCTCCTGTCTATCTTTTGCAGTACTATACAATAATGGAAAAACAAGCCAAAAATTATAAAGAGGTATTCATAATCATAGGCACATAAAAGAAAACTGACATTGCACTATTTGAATAGCACTGTCCATTGAATGTAATACTACAGCTGCAGTACTAGAGGTGATGCAGAATGTGTAGGAACAAGGAGAAGGACGAGGAGAGCGAGGAAAAATAGATTGAAAAGGGATAGGTCAGAGCAGGGGAGAGGGATTAGGCGAGAAGATCGAATTCAAGAGGAAACAGCTATTTCAAGCTTTTGTAGAGGAGGGCAAGAGTGACCTTTCATTGCTGTTTTTTGGGCCAGGAGAACCTTGAAGACTTTTTTCACTTCCGAAGTTACACTAGGGTACACAAGGAAAAAAGACTTTACAAGGGTCATTTGATTAGAGCAAAGGTTCCATATAGAAGACTAAGGCCTCAGCTAGCCATGTCACACAGGGACAATAAACCTTAAGTCAAATTATGAGTTTAGTAAGCGGCCATACTTTGCTGTACATTTCCTCTGTTTATATAGGTCTAGTTGAAATGTATTTGAAAGCAACTGTATTATTTTAAAAAGTACATGTAGTCATACTGCTGCATTTTAAAATGTAAGGTGTTGTATGACTCAGCTGCTCACTGAAGTGACATGACATAACTCCCAGTTATATAACTAAGCTATCCCAAACAGTGCTGATGGCACTGAGTGGGATGATGAATAAAAGAGTTAAACAGGGAGACCTGCAATGGCTTCATAGAAATAATAATATAATAGTCCAGAGAGTCAGTGATCACAGTAGGATGTTTTTGTTGTTTTCAGTGGTTGGTCATGACTGATGTACTTCTGAGTTATGTACTTCACTCACTTTTTGTCTTTGGTGTTTCCCTCTGCTCCAAACTGATCCCTTGATGGCACTACGTCAAAGAAAAATAACTGTGATACCTGCTGTATCACAGTTATTTTTCTTCTCTTCATCTCTAAAACAGGACGGACGTACATTATGTCTTCACAGGAAGAACAGTTTCTCTTGTTTATTTTTTACTCCACGTTTATTTCAGTGCAATCCCCCTCACTTCAGGTTACCCTGCTAGCACTAATTACAGAGCTGGCAAGTTGCTGTCAAACTGTGTGTTGCAAAGCAACAAGAGTGACACTCGCTCTGCCCTTTGAGCATTTACTTTCTCTGTTGCTAGCATCGCTCAAGGTTAGCGTTCTGTTGGATCAGGTGAAAAAGCTTTTGATGAGATAATGACCTTGAAAAGTTTCAATACACATCAGCTTCTGCTGAGTGTTAGAATGGTAGGTTTGTTATTATAACTGACTGCACACAGTGTTTGGGATACACCATCACCTGGCAACAGCACAAGCAATACTAGCCCTGTGTGGACAGGAGAATCCAAATAGAAAAGCTGTACTCAGCATTATAAAACCTACATCCTAAGACTTTCAAGCTAATTTGAATTTACTTTAATGCATTTATGTATACATAATGTAGTATATTCACAGTACTAAAATGTGTACATATATTGATTTTTAAATGAATGTGGTAGATAATACATAGGCACAGATCCAACTAAGTAGCACAAGCAATGTGACACACAAACAGTGCAGGTACATGTAATGTTGCTCAGCAGTTTCTGCAGGGATAATAGATGCTTCTGCCAGTTAATTCACATCTCAGAGGAGAACACAGTCCAAACACAGCACACAGTAAAATACCCTGGGAGTACACAGTCACTGCAACATGGGCACACACACAAACACACAAGTATCCTTCTAACTCATGCTGTGGCTGCATAGCAGAGTTTGTTGGTAAAATCCAACACTACACTTTTTCTCCCTAGCCATGGCAATTACTATGGCCTGCCTGTCAATGATAAATCACAAATATGCACAGAAATCCAATGTCTTTGCTTGTATGTGCATTATGGTGCATACTGTGATGAAAGCAGTCAATAATTCATTTTAATGTCTTTGGTGAATACTGGTGCAGTCAAGGCCAGTGTCATGTGTATTATCCAAATGAATTTACCAGGAAGTACTAAGAGAATCTGATTTCTCCACAACTCTCATGTATTTTTACCAAGCTGCACCACATTTTAATGGGTTGACTATGGCAGTGAAACAAGCTGTACAGCAGGAACAATATAAAAAAACACAACATGAAACATTAACAAAGGCTTTTGAAGCATAATTATCTTTTAATAATCTTGCTAAATAATCAAGCACTGGTGATTTACTCATTTATCATCTCTACCATCATTTTGCAGCTGTCTGTAATTGTTTAATTTTAAGTTTTTTTGACTAAAACAGTGTTGTGGGTAGCCTTATTTGTAAAAGCACAACACACGCCACTGGCACACAGCCATCATAGTGCATGAACTGGCAGGTGGCTATGAACAAACAACAGGTGTTTGAAGTTCAACAAAAAGCAGCAGGCAGTAATGCATGTTTATTGCAGAGTGCCATATTAGAGACGCAACATGATGAGAGGACTATGAATAAGCACTGTTCTCCTCCCTTTTTTCTTCCCCCCTCCACCAACTATGCTTCTTTCTCATCTAGAAAGAGTTATAGAGTCTCGTTAGTGCTAACGAGCCCATGGCCGGCTGCTTTCAGAAGCTTAATGATGATAGGGGTGGAGCAGCGTGACCTAACCCTGACCTCTCCAGACTTCTTTTCCATAGTTTCTCCACTCTACTGTGCCCAAATGCAGCCAACCAGGAATTATCCAGTACCACTCAATTTCCTCTCAAAGGAGCATTTATTTCCCGTTATTTCTCTGCTAGGGGAGATGTTTAGTCTACTGGGCCCTAGTCCGCATAAAATCCCACCGCTATTACCGTGTGCTTTCAACATTTCAACCTAGGTCCTGACCCTCGCAAAGCAGTGTGAGCCCTCGAAAAGACATCAGTATTCTGAGGCATGATGGGGTCATCATTAATCTACTGGAGAGAAGGAGATGATGATGTCAGTAGGAGGGCCTCCATCTCACGCTGCTTTGGGAAGGGGCTTGATCCCTGACAAAAAAAGAGGCCATTAGGAGGTGAACGGCTTGACGTCTTCATGAAGCTCGGGCCCATAGCAATTAAACAGTTATTACAATGTCAATGATTGTGCTACAGGCTATCACACTTGCACTGTCCCTCGATATATACACAGGCAGCAATTTGATCTGGGCAATTAGGGGCTGATAGCAATACTCAGATGAAGTGCGCCTGCACTCCTGCTCCTCTGTCCCGATTTTATTCAGCTCAGCCCCTCCCTCTCCAGGGCCCAGCCATCAGTTTCAGTCCTCTTCTTGTTTAGCATCTTCTCTCTCACACCCCTGAGCCCTGTCTCATTGTCTCGCTCTGTCTATCTGCATTCCTGCCTTAGTCTATCTAAAGTGTACTTGCTTAAGACAGTTTTAAAGTGATATTACATCTGCTATGCATGCAACAGTCTCACAATTCAGTGCCTCCCTCTGTAGAGCACTTTGACCCCACACATAATGTTTTGAAAGAAAGCTTAAGTAACATGGCTGTTGTGTCTTCAGGGCTGGAGTGCACAGATGGTGCAGGGAACAGGTTTAAGACATTAGGAGTGAACAAAATAAAGACATACTTAGTGTGAAGAGCAGTGGAAATGTGCAGATGTTCTCATTAATGCATTGACAGTTGATCATATCTTATATATAACATATACATTAACTATGGAAACAGGGTCATTCAGTATGAGCCTAAGCTGTCTGTGGGATCCAAAAAAGTGGCACAATCCTGCTAAACCTTGTGACCATACCTGACCACCTCAAAGGCTGAATGTGTTGCAAGTTTTGACACAAGACACACTGATGAATGCTCATACGGCACACAGCCTTGAGAAAACCTCTTCGGCAGACTGGTAAGCTTTGCAATAAAACCGGCAGTGATCACGCTGCAAACAATTGCTTGATGTGCTTCTAGTTCCAGTCCAAATGCTTTGCCAGGCCTGGTCCGGTCTAGTCAGGACTGGTCCCAAACTCCGAGGACTCAGTTTACTCAATTAAAAGAAGACGGGAGCTCATCAGCTTGCTTGACTGGGCTGGTCCCATTCTGTCAGTCGGCCTGTCTCTAACCGGGAACCTGATCCATGGTGGTAGATAGGGTGACAACTCGGGGAGTTGCCCTCCCCCCAGCCATCCTTTCTCCTTCTTTCTTCATCCACCTCCCTCTATTCCTGTTCTGTATCCCCCTCCTTGCATCTCTGTCCAATTCTATAATAGTACTCTTTAATCAATTTAGCACTCCTTCTGTTTTTTCTTGCTTACTCTTGCCCCTTTTATTGATTAATCTTTTCTCTAACCTTCCCTAGAATCCCTTTGGTCCTTGTCACATACTTCTGTTAGCTTTCCATTTTTCCTTTAATATTTTCTTCCACTTAATTCAATTCCACAATTCCTTTCTTCCTTCTTTTCAATGACACACCCATTGACTTCTTATGGCACTCCAATGACAGATGACAATATGGTCTTTTTGTTTTGCCGAACTACGATGCTTCTGCTTCAACTGATAGGAAACCAATTTTTCAATTTCAATACCGCTATTTCTTTCTTCAACAAAAGTCAATACTCTGCGGCCTATACTGTACCAGATGCTAAGTTTTAAAGGAGAAAATATAGAAATAGCCTGCCAGTCCCAGCCTTCTGCTTTCTGAAAAGCAGCTTTACGATTTCAAATGAACCCTTTCTTACAGGTGACTCAGGCTTGTTGGAAGCAATCAAAGAGCCTTTTGAATAAGCCCAAGTGCTGAGGTCCCGCTTAACGACTGATTGAGCTCTACAAGACTTTATGTAAGATAGAGAGACGTCAAGACACAATCCAACACATGTCTGACACGCTGTCAGTACAGAAGTTACTGTCCTGCTTCAAATAGACTCCAACAGGGCTTACTGATCACGCAGAGCTATTGTCACAACATTACAGATACTGTTCAGTCAGAAAAAAAACTGATCGTTCTGGGCAAATTTATGTATGTGCATGAAGAGTCTGCCTTCACATCTGACCACATCTGGAACATTTATGTGAAGACAGCTCACTGATATCACATGCACTAAGTTTTGATATATGTCATAACAGCTTGCAATACTCACAAGCCAATTACAAAAACAGTTGACTTGTTTAATCATCACTGGGCCCCATTTGTCATTTCTACCTACCTTCCTGTGTAAGAAACTCCATTAGCATACAAACAGTTGTATGACTAGCAGGCCCAACCCAGCGGACCTCTGCCTGAGCCCTAGTGCCCCTGCGGTGCCATGGATGGTGCCCAGAGGTATCACTTTTAGTTTTGCATTTTCTATATTTAGTTAATTTGCTCAGCCTTTTTCTCTCTTCTGTTTTGTCTCCTTCTGTTACAAATACACTTGTACACAAACATATGTGTATCCTGTATAACCACTCTTAGCAACAATAACCGGCTTGCATTTATTATTATTACCAATATTTTCTCCATTTCAATGTATTTTTATGGTTGCTTTAAATGTTTTTCATCTATTTCAATGTATATTATGTCTCTAAACTATGTTTATGTATTGTCCCTTTGCACAAATAATATAAAAAGAAAAGAAGTACTTGTAAATGTCCTGTAAGTGATCCAGCCTGTGTATGCAGGGGAACTGTGGCCCTGTATGTGGGCCAGTGGAGATCATAGGTCAGCTTGGCAGCGTGAAAATGGTACCGATAATGGTGATTCCAATTTCAAAGCAGCAACTTGACCCTCTTGTCTATGCTTGATGAGTCAGGGTACTTTTAAGACTATCTCATCTCGCGGCCTACGCTCCTTACTGAGTGACAGGCTCAGAAGGGTGTGCATGTGCCATGTGTGTCAGCATTAGCCGAGTGAGCGATCTCTGTGTCATCATCCTTCACCGTCGTAAGTGAGCTGGCACCGCCAACTTGGTGCTCGCTTGACGAAGGCCTCGGTTGGCACCTGTCAGTCAGTGGGCGGCCAAGTGTGGCGCCTTCCATTAGCCTGGCTGACAGCCCCGGACCAGGGGCATCACTCACTCCCTCGCTTCATCAGCTTTACGCCAACCTGCCAGCACTTGCCTTGGGCCTTTCAGCAGCGCACGCACAATCACATGAATGCAAACACACACATCCTTGCCGAGAGCCATTCACCTTGGACTCTGCCAGAAAGTAGTGACCTGGAGTTGTGGCTAGGGCAAGGCATCACCATGACAACTAAGACCGACTCTGACATCTGCTCCCTACTGTCGCTCTGTCCTTTGTTTCACTTTCTTTCCTCTTCACTCCTCCCTCCTTTTCTTCCAGGACATCTCCTACTTCATACCTCCTTACATCTCCTCCTCCATACCCCCACCCTCTTGTCCTCTGAGGTCCATGGTTAATTCATGTAGCGCTTGGCTTTGGGACTGGTAGCCAGTAGCCAGTGATTTCACTGATTCAACTTGGCCGGGCTTCAAGGTTGAGCAGGGCACACATTTATCGGCGACCTTCTGGATGCTCGAAAGCTTGCCAAAGATGTTCCTCTTCAACCTCCATCAGACCCCGCCACTCCCTCCCTCTCGAACTATTCCTAAAAGCATCTTTTGGAAAGACCATCTTTATTGCTGTGGCTTATAAAGGATTAAAGATGAAAAGATCTTTGATCTTCAGTTTAAAATAATGCCGGTGCCCTAATTAGGTCAAAACCAAGCTCTCTGAACAGCAGCAAAGCCTTTCCCCTTTGCCTTATCCTTCTTGTATCTAGTTAGTTGCCCAGGGGCACAGATTTAATTTCAGATCAATATTCACCTTCTCAAAATTCACAGCGCCACTCAGTAGAGGGTGAATACTTCTGTTGTGTTGCCACAACTCCAATCCCATCTCTCTCAGTGAATCAATGCATTTCTTCAGCCAGTACACACCTTAGACATTGATGTGAGATCTCAACACACGTTCAGGTTCCCTGTGTGACTACATGACTCAAATGGTCAATGTTTGTGTGAGTACACGTCAGAGCAGTGTAGCAATCCCTTGGGTTAATTTATGAGGAAAGCAGAGTTAAATCAAGATGTTTTGTCAGCTGCTGATGACATACTGTATGTGAAAGGAATTAATTAATGAAGTAAAATGTATACATAGCCAATGGGTTAGGTGATCAAGTCAAGCAATTGCTTCCACTTTTACATTTCTTAGCATGTATCTAACTTTGTTCTTTTTAAAATTGTATATATTTTCAGTTGATACTGTAACTTGTACTCCAGACTACAGTGAAAACATATACTAGTTTTAGTAATATACAAAATAATTCAATTAAATAAATTTTTCAATAGATTTGAAAAAAAAAATACAAATAAAACAAAGAGGTCATCATAATTGTGGGGATGAAAGCACTATAGATGTAAAAAAAAAAAAAAAAAAAAAAAAAAAAAGACAGCAAAGACAAAATTATCATCAACTGTAGAAAAGTTTAAAAAGAAAAAAACAAGGTTTAATATACACCAGTGTATGACAAGGTGTGGCCATTGGCAGCTCTATTTACATAGTGTAACTGGAAGAACTGATATTTACGATGCAGTCATCTATTATTTTCAAGTACATTCAGAGGTGGCTTATGAGAGAAGGTTATATTATTTATCATCTATCTATTTATCAAGGAGGGGTTATTTTAAATTAGATAAATCATCTCTGTTGGCCAGCTTGTAATGCAATCTCTCCAACTGTAGTATATTTCCCTGGGCCATTGCTGAAAGGAAGACTAACCTCTGACTTCCAGAATTGACATGTAAAATAAGGCATCAAGCTAAGGAAATAGTACATAAGGATAGAGCTTGCCCTAAATATTTGTCAATAGACAAGTTTATCACTACTGGGGCAAAGTTCTATTAATTGCTTTAGATGTATAGGCAAATACAAGGCACCAGAAGGAGGCTAACTAAGGGCAGGACCAAAACTGATGAACAAGTGTTACAGCCTGTTGTTTACATTTGTCCCATGAGGGAGAAGTTTTAGGGTAAAGGCAATGAAGACAGGATTTTTTCATAGTCGAGTCTGTGTACCACCTTGACTTGTATTAAGGCGTGTCTGACGTTGATGGAGCTGTGGTGGATTTTTATCCCGGATACTTTCCACACTTCTGCAGGGATTACAGTGTCAAGTTCTAGTTAAAACTAAGTTTTCATCAGACATATGTGTCGAATCCTTCCAAGGCAGTGACTACGGATTCTTCTTTGCGGTTGTGATACAAAATGTTACAAAAGGAGGCAAAGATTAGAGTGTGTCGGCCTGAGACAAATCCTGTTTGGTCAGGGTGAATAATAAAAATCATGTATTTGCACAGATGGTTTGCCAGAACTTTGCTTAACATCTTCATCTCCATTTGGATTTCCAGTAGGTCTCTGTCTTTTTTCATTTTTATTTTTTTTAAATTCAGAGCAATATTTGCCTTGTAAATTGAAGGATTTAACAGATATTTGTTTTAAGTGTTTATGCATGTGCAAAAGTAATGGGACAAAGTGAGCAGAAAGGTTTTGTAAAATGTAATATTCGGGGGCCAGCAGCTCTAATATCTGTAAAATGAGATGTGGCTGGTCTTACTTTCACTTTGATGTTTTGAGTTCATGTTTGCAGTAGACGAAGTGACGAGGAAATAATGCTTGTAAAAAAACATTACCAAAGGCTATAATAAAAGTACATGTATCTTAATTATGACCTTAACAATGATTTAATCAAATAAGAAGTGTTTGTTACAGTGGGTACTGTGGAAAACTTATTTTCTTCTTCTCTTAAGCTTACTATCCAAGTGTGTGTCTGTGTGTGAGTGTGTTTGAGCCCTGTCCTTCTGTCTGATCAATGGGAACATGTGTTAATGAGTGTTTACTCCATGGCTGACTGGACCATCAGGGTCCTGTGCTAACCTCCTCTGTCTGCTACGATTATTGATGCAATACATCCTGCTGGCCTGCCACACACAAACATAGCCATAGACAGACATGCTAGCTTTTTATATCCCATCAACTCCTCTCTAATATATAAACACATATATTTTGGATGACGGATTAAACATCACAAGCTTTTTGTTATTCATACAGTAGGGATGAAACATCTGGTTAGGCTATTAGAGCCAGCTGGTAGGCTACCAAGGGCCCTCGTTAGTCACAGACACGTACAAGCTCACACACGCTGCCCACACACTCAGGCATTGATTTTTATTCTTTGTACAATGTTTTGGATGGGGGAAAATATTTCATACCATGACTGAAGCAGGTATATTTAGGTATTAACCACACCACGTCTGTATGTGTGTGTGTGTGTGTGTGTGTGTGTCCCTTAAGCCCCTTTAGAATAACTAAATAAAGCTTGCAGTGTCATCTCTTTCCCATGTGTGTGCACCCATGTGTATTGACATTTCTCTGCAGTGTGCGTCTGTGTCAATGTTTGTTGCTGGTGACAGTGAGGAGAAGAATAAGATAGGAGATAGATAAAGAAATGTGTGACAGAAAATATGACAGAATGTCTAAAAAGAAGTGTCTAAAAAAAGTCAGGGAAAAGTGTGTGTGTGTGTGTGTGTGTGTGTGTGTGTGTGTGTGTGTGTGTGTGTGTGTGTGTGTGTGCATGTGTGAGTGTCAGCTCTATGCACAAGAGCTCTCAGACAGAACACTGATTTAGGTGTAAATCTGTAAACTCAACCTGTGGATAAAGCAGAGCGCGGGACAAACCACATCTGTGTTTACTGTATCAAACAAACTGAAAAGCCCAGTACAGGTGTGAGATTATTAAAGGCAGAGCAAATGAAAGGAGACAAGCATTCACTGGCCACTGACTTTTTCTTTTTGCTTTATATTTACCAGCTGTCTATCCAAAAGGTTATCACTGGCCATTACCATTCAGCCCCACTGAGGCCTGGCCATCAATACCCAGCGGCACAGTGTAAATGTCAAAATGTGGATGGCTGAGTGGCTGTTCTGGACATAAAAATGAGGAGCCGCTCTAACGTGCCTGCTGGAGGAAACGTCTCTTGGTTACAACCATCAATGCAAGGTATATAACACAAACTCTGGTACAAAATGAACTACTAAGAGTGAGACAAAGTCAAGAGTTAAAACTACTTTTTTATCTGTCTCAGGATACGTACTGTATATATACATACATATGTTGCTCAAGACCTGATTTCAATTTAGACAAAACCTTAATTATTCAGAATATTTACATTTTCATTTTAATGTGCGGAAAAAATAGGAGGACATGGCTGGAGAGCTGTAAATGCACATGCATCTCGCCATGCTCAAAATGCATCGATTAAACACAGGGCATTGGCCTTTTAATCAAAGCAGAAGGCCTGCACTTTGAAAGGTGGAAATTTCCCAAGAGAGACAGCACTGGTTGAATCCAATTTCCCTCTGGATTAACCGACCGTTCACGCAAATTATAATTCAAGGAGACAGTGATGTGATTAGAAAGAGCTTATCCTCTCTCGTATGGCAGTTTAACCAAGACAATCAACAACAAGTAAGGACAGAAGTGCCTCGTGTTGACATTACAAACTGTTTGTCGAGCCTGTAACTGTACATTTTCATTAGTGCATGTTAGCTTCAATAAAAAGATGACAAAAGACATTGACTCTGAACACTTCAGACAGTCAACAGACAGGTAATATATAACATATCACTTTAGACATATTTGCAATTACAATTTAAATCACATGTAACAGCACTTACACACAACATGCATTGCGAACAGAGAGGGATGGTTCTGACACTTGAAAATATGGCCTGTCCAGTGTGTTTAACAGGCCACAGGTAAGAAACTTTACAGCTCATAGTGAAGTTTGACCACTGACAGTAGACTATATAATTAGTGGACAGAGCTTCAAGGTCTGTGAAGTCAAGCCAAAGCTTAAGTGTTTTAAACCTGCATTATTTCTAATGGCCAGCAGGGGGCAGCTCCATGGCCTGCAAAAAAGAAGCCTGACAGAACTGTGTCTTATTGAGAAATGACCTGACCTCACTTGATTTATTAGCTCGGTAAACAGTTTCCTAATGGTCATTAATTTGAAGTGTACTTCCATACAGCATGATGTTCATTTAGTAAATGATGGTCTCATAACAGTAAAATAGACCATAAAGCAGGGTATGCTTTAGGGCGGGGTGATTGACAACTGATTCTCAGTGAGTCCATCCAGCTCAACGCACCAAACTCAGATCAAACTGTCAAACTCGGCAGTGCTGATCAGATACAAATCAAGATTCTGCTGCATTGCCTACTTTCATTCAAGTGCACTGTTTATCTGTAGCACGAGAACGCGTGTGACCAGGCGAGTCTAAACTAAAGCGCAGCCAATGAGAGCAGCTCAACTCACTGTACGTCACCTCCCCTGGCCTGGCTCCAGACCAACATGGCGACAGCCATAATGTCAAAACGGTACTCCACAAATCAATGTCACGATCGGTTCCCACTTGAAATTGACGGTTTGGAGTTTAAGGTATAATTTTTTCCTCTCAGCAAATGAAGGATTGGCTGTAATACAGTTCAAAGTAGCTGCAAGAACTAATGAGGTCACAACGCCCTGTTTCAATCACCTTGTACCAAAAGAGGCATAAAACATGGTGATGGAAATAGAGTGAAAGGAATAATAAACACAGGTGGTCACATCACTTATAATATTACCTACGTGAACCTGCAATATTTGTTTGTCAAACAACATCCCCTTCCAACATTACATGATTTAGGCTATATAATGTGTGAAAAAATGCACACATAACTACCAGGAGTAAGGCACGGGTCCTAAGTTGACCTCTCACTAAGTGTATTATTGCCAGGAGTAAACTGGAGACTTTGAGGCTTGGACAGTCAATCAAGGGCCACTGTTAATGCTAATGGCTCTATGGATCAACTGGAAACAGAATAAGTATACATATCTCAGGACATTTGCTGGTTAGATAAGGAAAGTGGGTTGGTTTGTTAAAAAAACACTGATTGATAATGAAGTGATTTCCAGAAAGGAAGCCACAATGTGGAAAGCACCTGGGTTTGCAGCTGAATAAAAATGTAGATGTGCTGTTTAGGTCAAAACCCTAATCTGTCAACAGCAGAGGCTATAGTGAAGAGCACTTGAAGTAAGACCATATATCTCTCTGTCTGTCTCTCTCTATTTGTCTGTCACACATGCTCATGTCTAACAGGGAACTTACAGCTCCCTCTTTCCAGCTCAGCTTTGTGCTCCTTCTCTCCCCCTCTCCACCTTTTTTACTTTTCCTCCTAGTCAGTGCAGCCAGGCACTTATGCAAATAAATCACGCTCTCCTAATTACTATGCAATTTATTTACAACAAAGCAAGATAGTGTGGAATACTGTCATTTGCATAATAATGACAAAGGGGGTCTCAGAAGAGTTGGCTTTAAAGAGCTTGTTGAGGGGGGAAGATATTGAATAAAAGGAACAGGTCAGAGCCAACATATTGACACAGCGTGGATACATGTTAAAACCACTAGGATACTCTGTGCCTCAGCCTCTAATATTGTGTCGAACAAAGTAGACTTGATGAGGTGCACTGCTGCCATGACAAGCCTGCCATCTTTCTGATGAACTGCAGCAGGGTTCAACTGCAGTCCTCTCTCCTGACGCCCCTGTTCTGCAACCCAATGGGGATTTGAGCCCAAGCAGTAGAGCTCTTTATGGAGTAAGCTATGTGAACTTTCACTTATTTCACCTTATCAGTCCACCAAAGTCTGTTTCCGAGAACATTTCTGACAGATAAGCAATCCAGTGACTGAATCTTCATTCATATTAGATCTGCAAGTTAAATTTTAATGTTTGTTTCAACCTCCGTAAGGTAAGAGCACTACGGCACTGTGGCTGTTTAAACTGAAACATGGTTCCATATGACAATCTGCCTCACCTCTCTGTGGGGTTCCTATCCTCATCTTAACACCACAGATACTACTAAGATACTACTTCAGGGAGATAAATTAGCCACACTTTGACAAGTTTCTGCAGTGGGAAATAGAAGCCGGGTGGGCACCTCTTATTATTTGTTACATGGAGAAAGAAAGACTTCAATAGATGTCATGTTTGAGATAATTAGATTGGGGCTGCGAGCGGCTCAGGGCTCGATGCCATGAGCAATTAAGTCGCAACAAGGCATTCTGCAAGAGAAGACATGTCGCTTTTCCCCCTATTTCTTGTGTGTTTTTCAGCTCTCGTGACATTTGGAAAACAAGGTAAATAATGAGCAAAGAAACAAGTATATTCTCACACTCTGTCTATGTTTCACTGTGATCTGAGTTTCAATCTTAACTTCCAAATATATTCATGATTCTATTTGATTCAGTTCTTCTTCTTTCCATTTGTTGTCACAGTATTTATGTGGTTTTCATACATTTCAGGGAGATTCTAATCATCTTTTACTCTTCTTATTGTTGGATGTTTCATTTCAAGACACCGAATAACTCTTACTATATGTCCCCTGTTCTCATCTCTTCTCTTTACTCACCATTTTTCACTCTTGATCTTTACCTGCCTTCCACCTCTCTCTCAAACCTTCCATTTATATCTCTCTTATTTCTCACTTTACCTCTGTTTAACCTCTTCTATCTCTTCTCTCACTCGCTGTCTATTTCTTATGCTCTCAATTCAGCTGAAGTCGATTTCATTGGTATAAAAGTCAAAGAGCAATATTGCCGGAGCTGGAAGATGAGAGCTGTACATTCTGTCACAGCCTCCCTTCTAGGCCAGCTTCACGGTAAAAAAGTGGACTGTAGGGGCATAAGATGTGCTGAGCCCGGTGGAAGCTGAAGGTGAAAGCCAGTCATCCTGAACTGTACAATTAAATCAGAAAGTGGCAGCGTGAATGGGCCGCTCCCCTGGAGGGCAGCAGATAAAAGAGGGTGGCCTCTCCGCTGGGGGAAAAAGGACTTAAAGGTTTATGGAGGTCCTACGAAAGCAGCGAGAACAGAGAGACAGAGAGACAGAGAGAGTCCCACTGTGTGACAGGCCCACCCTGCCCTCACCTTAAACAGTCACACACACTCACATTGCTCCAGAACATAATTCAACTACAACTAAGCAATCCTCCAACAATATCACTTTGGAAAATGTGGGTGATTAAACCGTTGCTGAGGCACAAAAGAGTAGCCCGTCAGCTTGACAAGTTAACATTCTTTCAACATACATCTCTTTAATATATTGCTAGTGACGGTGACAAAGGACATGGAAACAGCCAAATCCACCACAACTAAATGCATGGTCCTCAACAACTGAACAAACTTATATTATGATATGGAAAATATTTTTAGGATCTGAGAACAGATGGAATGGAAATGGAATAAGATGTGCCCCAAAGATAGATTCCATTAAATATGATGTTACTTTAATCTAGGCTAACTCGGATTTAGCATTATGGACTCATCCCCAATCCCAATGGCAAATGTATGTAGGTACGTACATATATATATATATGAGTATGGATGTATGTATGTATACGTACATATTTTTATATATAAATATGCAATGGACATTGATGTTAACAAATAATGGTAGGAAAAATATTGAATGAAACATTGCATTACAAGTAATAAAAAAAGAAGACATTTTTAAATTAAATATAATAATTATTTCTAAATATTTTTCAGAAAAGTTGAATACCATTGATGGGTAAAAATATGAGTGCAAAATTAATATCTGAGGCCACTGATTGAGCTATTGTGTTTGTTAAGACAAATGGCCACTGTTTACTTTCATAATGCTTTTCAATTGACATTGAGACATTCTACCAAAGGAATTAAATAAAATGCTGAAGCTAGTACTGGTACTTAATTTCTTTAAATTTGACCATTTTAATGCCTAAAATTGCCCTTAAATGTTAAAACTGTAGTCTCAGCAGAGTAACTCCATTTGGAATTTGGACATTACATAAAGATCTCCACTGGAAGCTACAATAAAGTATATGCTTATTAGTATAGGATCCAGTAAAAATATGACTTTTAAATCAGTTCATGTTGATTACTTTCTATAGATGACACGTACAATACACGCCTCATACACTGTTGTTCCCCCACTCCCCTCATCTTTTTCTCACTTTTACCCCTGTCTCATCACCTCACCACCTTCTATCTCAGCCGGCTCCAGCTTGAGGGGGAACCGCTGTGGTCTCTCAGTGGACGGAGTCAAATCCATCCATTTCAAATGGCTGTGAAATTGGGTCGGAAATGAGCTCGCGTGTTGAACGAGGTGAAGTAAAAATCGTCGCGGCGTTGAGCAGCGTGTTCGATGGGATTTAACGATAGGCTGCTCTGATGGAACCCAGCACTTTGGAGAGAGTTGCCTAAACATGGGAAAGGCTTACAGCTAAAGAAAAAAGGGTTTATGGCTCATTAAAGAGAGGGCATGCCGTAATGAATAATCACCCTTGACATTAAAGTTTGCCCATTCAGCAATAGGTAAATTATTTTACATTAATGGAAAAAGTTTTTGTATAAGTATTACATTTTTCAGATGGAAACTCTTCATGCGTGCATTATGTGAACTGACCCATGACAGCCCTTTTGAAAGAAAGATTTATAAAGCTTTGTTGTATATGTATGAGGATCAGACTGTGGGCTACATTTCCTTAAAATCTTGCTTTCTGTTTAAATCTGTCCTTGAGTTTACATTTTTTATCATTTAAATAAATCAGTAATACAAAAAAATATCTTAAATCCTGTAGTGTGTAGGCCTTATCAGCCATCAATGTTTCCTCTTCTCAATAGCATTGCTTCTACGTTTCACTCCTTCCCAGCATGCACTGGGAGGTTTCCATTACCCCATTAAGCCTTGTTAGAGAGATAAGGCTGTGAGTGAGCTCTCCCGAACTCCCAAGCACACATGCAGGTTACAAGCTCTCCCAACGGAGGCCTCGCTGTTGTCAGGAAGAGCATAAACATACAAATCCCCCCCCCACCCAGCTGTGTGTGTGTGTGTGCGTGTGTTCATCCTGTGTCATCTTGTTTCATCCTGTGTGGTCTTTCTTTCTGTCTCTCTCTAACCTCAGAGATGTTGTTTATCCACTTTATTGCTCCTCCAGTTGCCATGCTTTGAAGTTCTGTTTTAGGTGCACAAAGTCCATTTCAAAAGATAAATGTAAAATATAAAGTACAGGAAAATATAATTTAGTAACTAACACACTTTTCTTGATTGGCAGGCTTCAGATTTTCTGAAACTAAAAAAATATGGTAGCCAGAAGAACCTCCAAACTCTGGGTTTCAGTCCCCTCACCAACTTTTGCAAGATTTGGTAGCTGGCTATGTTCATATATTGGCTCCAACGCTTTCTTCAATCGAGAATCTGTAAAATGTCAAATCTTAGTCCATTCACAATTTAAGGATGTGCGTCTTAATATTTAACAGCACAATGCACTTATGCAAGTGGAAAGAGAGACTGATGATGCATAGAAAAAATGCATAAATTGTTGAAATGTGAGGGTGAGGGTTTGAACTATCAATACTTTGTTGTCTATCCAGCATTTCCCTTAAAAAGGTTTGATATTGATACATACACAATGTACAAAGACTATATCCAACAGATGCCAACAGATGAAAACTGATCAATTTCCTATTTGTGTAATGTACTGTGGCTGAGAAAATGGTTAGAATAAGAATATCATTAAACTAAAGGAGAAAACAAACCAGGCGACGTTAGCATATGGTTGGGATAATGCCACACACGTTTTTTGAGCAGAAGAAAACAGAGAATTAAGCAAACAAAAACAGTTAAATTAATAATTCAATAAAACAACACAGTCACACAGCATGACAAATAAGTTTGTTGTGGGGAAAGCAGAATGCGGCTGGTAGAGACACAGCATTTAACAGCATGACACCCCTTCAGGCAATTTGCTTGTGTTTATTTGTGCGTGTGTCTGAGTGTTTATGTTTGAGTTTGGCCCCTGCGGTTGTGCGAGGATGTGTATGCGTCTGCATCTGTGCAGATCCCCGTGGTGACTCATGGGGATAAGTGGCAGTGGGCTGCTGAGGGGCCACTGGGAAATGGACGCAAAGATATGTTCATAGACAGGAGGAGTCATGGAGATAGAGGTTGGTAATTGCCAGTGTGTGGAGGAAGATGGACATTAACAAGAGGAAGGCCTCATCATTAAGGCTCTGAATGTGTGTTGGTGGGAGTTTAAGAAAAGGATATGTGGAAGGATAAACAGGGTGGGGGCTAGAAGAGGTTATAAAACACCAAAACTTTCTCTAAATGTGTGAAAAACAATTTCCTCCCTGGTCATGATGATGAAAACTCACAGAGGAGTGTTATTAAGGAGAGGAACATTGGAGAGGAAGACCTAGCCATGGGGAGAGGAAGAGGGACATGATAAGCAGTGTTGGCGAGGGACCCAAAGGAGTCAATATATACAGCAATTCACCCAATACCGAAAAGATTCAATTATAGGGTACCATTACTGGTAGTCAGGCCTGAGGTGAGCAACGTAAATTTCAGAAGAGGCCAGACCTCAAAGTGGGAGGCGAAGGGACTGAAGGTGCCCGAGGTTGGCAGCCAAGATATATAGCAGGGGATGTGAAGTTGAATTTAAAGTTAGGTGAGGAAATATAGCGTCTCAACCAACACATTTCCCCTTCCTGTCTGCGTTGTGTCCCTGTGTAAATCACTGAGAGGAGTACCATAGTTGCCAAGGTTGACGATTCAATTCCAGCTGGGACATCACTTAGTAGATATATTTGATATATATATATATATATATATACTTAAACTTTTTCTCAGCACCCAGGCATTTTAGATGCACTTTCCAAATAGCATATCATTCTAGTGGGTTTTCCGAAAACATGCATAATGAGACCATTTCAAGGAGGAAGCCGCTGACAGGTTAAAAAGCAATATGTCTGGAATAATATTCCAGCATGCTCACATCTCACCACTCATATACATCCCTGGAAATGTGACAAAAAGATAATGAGAGCTCTCAACAGAGGAGAGATAAGCGAGGTATGTTATACCTGACTGGATGAGCTAATGGGTTAGGTCCGGATAGAGAAAGTTTTTTAAAGGGAGACCATGGCTAGAGGGTTTAAATCCCTGAAAGGGTTGGTAAAACCAAGGAACTAAAGTAAGTGTGTGCTGAACTGAAACCCAAATTGACCTTTTCAGTGACCAAGAAATGATCAAACATGTCAATAGTATGTATCAAATGTGCAATTGAATATTTTTTAAATATTTATTTTAACATGTCCTTCAAAGTTCAGAAAAGTGGCCCAGTCAAATTCCATATGTCAGATCCTATTGAAACTGATTTTGCAGCAGGTTTCTGTGACTGTAGTTGGCTAACTTCAGCAAAAGCAATGCGATGGTGATCCATGACTGCACAATGATAAGCTGACTGATGACAGAAGAGATGGAGCTGACTGATACAGATGAGAGCTGTAATGGGTCTGACAGAGAGCCCACAAAGTCAGCCACCAAAGAAAGCACAAGCTTCTGGCTGCTTAAAGATTACAGTCGCAAACTGTTAATATCTCCTAGTGTTTGGAGTTCTCTTTATCACGCCACCACATGCCTCAAAAAGCAGCACAGATACATGTCAAAGCAGCATAATGACCTGCTGACCTGTGAAACAGAAAAACAGAATCTCACACATTGGATGAATGCACACTTGGAAGCAAATTCAGCAACAATATTGACCTCAACTGGATGTCTTGCCGTTTATTTTTATACACCTGGCCTTTAAAGACCTTTCGCAAAGACCAGGCATGTTCAAAACTTTGCTGAATAAACTGTAAGGTGAAGCAGTTAAGGACAAAATGTCGCTGAATATACAAGGAAAACAGCGAGGTGAGGGGAAACATTTGTCTGTCTGTAGTCTTTCCTTTTCCGTCAGAAGTTCTCTAGGTCATGCGAAAGCTCCTTTAAACATGTTTAAATGTAAATGCCTTTTACAAAAAGTGTTGAAATAGAGTTTAGTCTACTGATTTTACTGATGAAAATCCAGTGTTTAATCTATGTTGATTATGGAGCGGCGGCCCGACGCTGTTAAATTTCTGCCGCCACGGTATCAGAAATGGGGCAGACGCACAATGTAGTCACGGTTGCCTTTTAAATGATCCTGCCGACATAATGCACCCCCGCTGGCTGCCGCTCACATTGCAATTTAACAACAAGTAGAACTATTCAGAGGTTATTGGGGCTGTCCAGTTTACCTCCACATACTGTTGTGTTGATGTAGTTTATTGTCAAAACGTTCGCTTTCTTCCAAGTCGACTATTAAACCAACAGCTCCACCAAAGACGTCACCGCGGTGGGTCCGTTTTAATTGGACAAGGTTCAACTTGTCAGTTCTCAGCTCAACGCCTCATTGTGTGTGAATAGAGGTGAATAAATATATTTGTTTGTGTTGCAGCGAAGTGTCAGTTCTGTTTCATACGTAAAACGTTTGCCGGCATGACGGGGGGGAGAGAGATGGGGTTGTTCGGACAGGCCTGCCCCCACTGCTAAAAGAAATCCTAGAGGAAACACTGAAATCTTTTATGAGAGCTTCAGACACATGGTGAGAAGGTGACCACGTTTGGATCTGCATCAGGGCAGCATTTTATAACAATCAGTGTCCACTTGACCCCAGGCCCTGCCAGTCTATATACTCTTAGCTGTGGCAGCATATAATGCACGGCCACTTCTACATCTTTCAGGAGAGGTCATTGTACCTATTTGAAGGGGAATGCGTGGTCAGGTAGAGGCAGCTGCACGCAGAGTCCATTAACTTAGGGAGACCTGTAGGACAGCTAGAGTGGCGTTTCAATGGAGGCTGTTCACCTTGACCGTACTGTGCTTTCTATTCCCCAAGGAGCTGCAATGCTGAATCCACATAGTAAAACATTTCTGCCACTGCCTTGTCTGCTAAAATTACTTGTCATATATTCCCAGTGGTTGCTTGCTGCTTACCACTACAGATATAATATAGAGAGACACAAGGTTAGGAGTCGAAACTCTCATTTTAATTACAAAGTGCCGACACCATTCTCCAGAGTTGCATTGGTAAGCAGAAAACAATCTGACTCGTAATTTAACTGGGAGTAGGACAGCAGTACAATGTACTGTCCAAACAATATAACAATGTATAGTCAATCAAACTGAAACCATAAAGGAAGACTCCACTGAAAACCTCTTCTGAGTCTCAAATACTCCCCTCCTGTAGGGTTGCTATGTGGTTCTGAAAGGTTTGTAGCTTGCAGCTGCTGTTTTCAGCTTGGATTCACAACAGCTACAATTGATTCAATAGCAAAAACAAAAAAAGTCTCACATCCATGGAAACTGCTCAAACCACTCCTGTGGAATAATATACTTATAATTAATCCATATGTTGAGTAACAATTGTCTTTTTATCAATAAATCACAGATCAGGAGGTGATAGCACAAGGCTAAAACGAAGTGTATTTAGTGTTAGGAAATACTGAACATATGGTGAATACGGTTGAGAAGTGGATTATGCTTTAAATGTCATTTGTATGGGCATTTGAACTTCTCCCCACTTACTAAAGCTGTTGTAGTGAGTACTTGCTCATAAAATAGATTTTTTTAGTGGAGTACTCCTTTAAGATCAAGACAGAGACTAAGTTACAAATTGCAAAAACTTGACCAAATACATTTGCTCCCAGATAATCTCACTACCATGTGCTTATGTAGTCAATGAACTGCAGAGGTTGGGGTAATTCATTAATTACATGAAGTCCACACACAGCACCAATCCCATGCGATTAAGGCTGAAGAACAAGGGAGAGAGAGAACTGATTCACAGCCAGGTTCTTTACATAATGAGTTGGAAATAGGGAAGCTTTCATGCTGCCTCCAGATACAAACAAACTGAAGTCACGGTTGATCCACGCCGTTAGCAAAAATAAACCAGAGAGGATCAGATTTCTCGGTAGCAGGTGCAATACATTCAACACCTGAAGATGTGGGTGGTACATACACAAACAGAATCTCCAGACATGGCCCAGGATTCCTGCTGTAATGGTTGCCAGAGAGTAAAAAATCACAAGATGAGCAAACAAGACTCTTCCAGGCCTGTTTCTCTAAGCCTGAAAGGAAAAACCTGCGTTGTCTCAAAGGGGGTTTGAGCAGCAGCAGCAGCCTTGAAATACAGAACAGACCTAAGAGGCATGGAGAGGAAAGTTTGGCAGGAATATGAGATTAGAGTGCTGTGTGAGAGTTTGCACATACAGTGCATAGATGGCTCTCTGCATGAACAAGCGTACAACTGTGTTTGTGTGAACTTGAATATGTGAGAGAGAGAGCAAGAGACAAAGAAAGAGTACTGATCCAACTCCAGGTGAGAGACCTTGAGTGGAAGGTAGGATAGTGTGAGAGCAATTCAGAGTGTGGTGCACAACCAACAGCCCCCTACCAGCTTTAATCAAGGCCACCACATCTACACTGCCACCGTGTGTGTGTTTGTGTGACAGTCATTAAATAAAGGGGAAGCAAAGAAGCAGCAGTTCGCTCCTTCCTGCAGTCCACGCACACTGGACACAAACAGGGTGAGTGTCATCTTTGTGAGCAATTGCACAGAAAGCTGACACTGCCTGAGACTCTCATTAATTTCAGTATCTGGAACAGTTACTGTCTTTTATCAGCAACGGCTGGTCTAATGGCTCAGCTATGAGACCTGTAGCCCAGTAACTCCCCGTCAAACACCACCACTACTTTTGGAAACCAATGATAAAAGAACAAACCCAGACTGTTTATTTGAACTCAAGTGTGAACTAAAGTGACTCTCCAATAAAAAGTCATATTCTTGTACTGAGATACAGCCAAGCAATAAACAAATCCATTTAGGTCATTTTTTCAGTTTCTTCTTCAGTCTGGGTTTAAATTGTCTTAGAGCTACAAGTCACACACATCTTTATACAGTCTGTCATTGCCACGGCATACAGGATGGTATTTGTATATTTTATTTGAATATATTACCATGTTTCTCTGTTTCTTTATATTTAACCATTTTAATTCTACTTAATTTTCCTTTCTATTCTAGGGTTTACTCTAAAACTCTCTCCCTGTATTTGTCTGATTAGTTGATTTCTAATCATTTAGAAAACACCCCAAAGACACACCTTGCATTCTATTCCATTTTCACAACAGCAGTTGAGCCTTGTGTGGAGGTTTGTTATAATAACGTATCAAAACAATGTGGTACTGAATAACACCGGCACAGAACATGTGTGTTCAATGTGGTATTGTCAGTAAACTGTATTGAAGGGGTAGAACAAGGGGAGATTGTTCTCTAGTTAGTCAATTGCATCGTTATCTCGGACAGGTAAAATTATAAAAATAACAAATACTAAAATTGGTCGCAAAATGTACTTGGGTGGCCATCAGTATACCATTTCTTTGTAGGGGTGGGCGATATGGGCAAAAAATAATATCTCAATATTTTTGGGGATTTTGGCGATAATGATAATCAGTCGATATCCTTTAAAATGTGATTAGAATTGTCTGAGCTGGACTTGTGTCCCCCAAAACTCATTTTCTGAGCGCCCAGCGGTGTTAAAAGTTGAACAGATTTCAACTTGAAGCGCTCTGAGCGCTACGCTAAAAAAAAAACGTCTCCGCTGACATCTTTTTACCGCTGAAGGTGCTTAGCGCTCTGAACGCTGAAGTCCATAGGACCCACGTCTCGGCACTTAATCATCTGAAGTACCGGTAGCTTCAGGGACTGGAGGTGCTTGCATTTTCTCTCTACCATCACAACGTGCTGCTAAACTGTTGCAAGGAGGATGCTAGCGAGAGGTCACGTGATCACGTCACGTGATCACGTAGGCCCACTAGTTGTGTGACTGAATCCTGCCATGCTGTAGAGAGCTTTGCTGCACCGTGTATTAATGGATGTGAGGAGTTTCCGCGGGCGTTTCATTGTTTTTGTCGAAGTAATTTAAATACTCGATAATGGAAATTTGCACATCGTCAAAACAACAATGACGATATTATCGCAAACGAAATATATCGCCCACCTCTATTTCTTTGACAGCCGGATTAAGTTGAGGACATGATAGGGATAGATTCACCTGGACCCAAAATGGAGGAGGTGAGAATGTGCTAAAGAGAGCGATGTTATGAGAGTCAGAAAGTGCAGACAGTCACAGAAAAGTTAACTTGAAGCTTGTTTTGCTTGTGACTTACAACTAGCCATTATCTTGTCCTGAAGTATAAGAGCAAAAAGATCTGGTTGAGAAGGTAGCAGGGGAAAAACAGGATGCTGAGAATTTCCTGACACTATTCAAGCTCTGTCATCATAACAATATAAGAAACGTTTCATATCATATACATCATCCTACATAGTCACGGCCCGGTAAGAGGAGTGAACAAAGTCTGGAATATCAATCAGTTTTACTTTGTCTTGAGTTTTACCAAACCATCAGCAATCCAAGAAAGCCTTTGGAAATCTCATATAAAATTTTTGAATGCAGATTATCTCTTCACATGCAGGTACACACAATCATACTACACACTACAGAGAAACACTCACTGGCTTAATCCCGCTTTTGAAGCAAAGGTCTTCTCTCCCTCTCTGCCACAGCCGAGCTCAGAAGAAGGGAGAGATCATTTTGAAAAGCTGAAGAGGGAGATTCAATCATAGGTTCTCCCTCTATTCTTTATTTGCATGTTTTCCTCCCTCGTACGCACACATTTACAAAAGTCAACCAACAGCAGAATACCCAAATGTATTCTGTATACACGGATCTGCTCATCATCACACACACAAAATAGTCAGAGAATAAAAAGAGACAAAAAGCCAATTTGCCTAATCAGGAGTTAGAGGAGAAAGAGAGAAAAAATGCGATAAAGATAGATAGCACTGGGGCAAATTTTAACAGCAGTGAACAAAGAGATGAACTGTCTTTGATCTAACAGGGAATCAATATCTCACAGACGAACTTGTAGAGTGTAGAAAACCAGCTGCAAGGAGGAGTGAACAGAAGCAGATAGAGAAATTATAGGAAGCTACTAGGGCTGGGCGATACGGACCAAAAGTCATATCCCGATATATTTAGGCTGAATATCGATATACAATACATATCCCGATATTTTTTCCACAAAGTGAGAGCAAATGTTCAGTCTCTCTCTCTCTCTCTCTCTCTCTCTCTCTCTCTCACACACACACACACACACACACACACACACACACACACACACACACACACACACACACACACACACACACACACACATACACACTGTAAGGCTGTTATGACTCACCAAAACTGCTACCGTTATTACACAAGCAAGTACAATTACGTTAAAACAACGTAACGTAAGTTAACTTTATTACTGAGCTGTCCATTAGGTTGACTCAGCAACAAGTGTCTGTAACGTTAGTAACATAACATTAATGGCATGATAAAGATTTGCTGCCTGTAAACAGAACAAGCAACCCATCCTGACTAAAACCACACTCAATATTAACGTTGTGTTTTGCTAACATGTTAGCTAACGTTAGCACGTTAAGTTACCTGTAACATCAGTTAATTACTCAGCAGTTAGCTTACCTAACAGTCTGATAACGTTACAGTCTAAATTATGGATATGAACACAAAGGCTGTGTCTCATTCCGCCTACTTGCACACTTCAAACACTTAGTTTTAAGTATATAGTGTAGATAACACAAAAAGTCAGTGCACTGAAAGTACCCAGATGACCCCCTAAAAACGGTCAAAAAATTCAGTATGGAATGATGGACCCTACTCACACTGAACGGACGCCATCTTGACTACAAAGCGGAAGGGGAGGGACCATTGGGACGAGCACGTTATGAATGTGAACTCTATCGTATAGATGTAAGTAACAGCGGTAATACGAAATGTTTTACTGTCGTCTACTGCATTACTTACATGTCCTCACTGACACTGACTGAAGCCAGACACAATCATTTGGCAAGTTAATTAGCGTAACGTTACATGTTAATGCTACCTAGCTACCCTAACCTGCGTTGGCGTCGGAGGCGACGTAGTTTCCACATGCTGTGAACTGAGTGGTAAATGAACGTGCAGAAAAATGTTTGTAAACAAAAGCCGGCATATATTTTTGGCGGGCTGGAAAATTGTGTTCGCATGTGTTGCGTTCGTCACGCTCATCCCGCTCGTCACGCTCATCCCGCTTGTCATTTCCGGTAAGTGTTTTAACATAAGTGTTCCTTTTGGGACAATACTAACCATCGAAAGTGGGCACTACGGCAGTGTACTGACAGAAGTATGCGGAATGAAACACAGCCAAACATTACGTTAGGTTATTGAAAGAGGAGGGGTGGTGGCGGGGGCACGGCAGTGCAGAGAGCTACGGGTCAGCACCTTGCTTGGAGCAAGGATCACAGCGCAAATTTGAACTATATCGATATATGCGATATGGTCTAATTCCATATCACATTTAAAAATATATCGATGTATTTTTTATATCGATATATCGCCCAGCCCTAGAAGCTACAGAATTAAAATATTTTTTATTTTCTTCACATACAGCCTAGATTTGAGGCATTTATGAATGAATAAATAGCCCTGCTCCTACATGACAAAAACAACTGCTTTGAGGAGGGTTTTGTAGCTCTCTAGCCTGTTGCTAGCCGCTGCCATTTAGCAGTCCTTGCACAACTGTTCCCAGTCATCTGAATATAAAACAGTCCACATGGGAGAGAAACGCAGAGCAATGAAACTGTTGATCAAAATGCTATGCTAAAAGGACAACTGGTTTCTTCTGATGCAGCTGACGTGGTCCAACTTGAAATATTTAAAAAAAAAAACATCATTACTTGAAAATTAAAAGCTGAGATAACAATAGTGAGACGTACATTTCAACATTGAGCCTTCTCTACACATTTAAGCTGCCTTTTAAATAAACAATATATAAAGTATTTCTCTTTGCTGGTCCCAAGTCAGTCTCATCTGGATGCAGATTCTTTGGGCCAATTGTGGAGGAGAATAACAAAAGGGTCATCTTTCTGGGCACTAACTGTGCTGTTGCCTCGCCAAGCTCAGTGGTACCTATGTTCCTTCGTTTGATGGTGAGCAGAGTGTGTGTTTTGTCATCCCTGTACAACAGCAAATGGCTTTGTTTGGTATAGAAGTCTGTGCCTGTTGGTATATGGGTGTCTCAGTTTATTCATGTGTTATATCATGCATCTATAATAAGTGGTAGTAGAGTAATAGTGTTTGTGTGTGTGTGTGTGTGTGTGTGTGTGTGTGTGTGTGTGTGTGTGTGTGTGTGTGTGTGTGTGTGTGTGTGTCTTCCAGTTCAGAGTCCATTAGAAATTAGCTGAAAGGGCATGAAGAGTTCCCATGCAGCATTGAATGTCACTGGGTTAAGCCAGAAAGTCTCTTTCTCCTCCTTTACTTCTTCAGTCATTCCTCTTAACAGGCTTGATCACTCACTCCCCTCCTTGTTGAGCTGAAAGTCAATAACATGAAGAAATGTTCTTTTCATCTTTTTTTTTCCCTTTCTGCCCTCCACGGTCTAAAAGAATCTCTTTTTAGACCTCCTAATCTCCATACCTTCTGACCTGCACCTCCCGCCTCTTACAGCCTTCTGACCTACCTTCCTCGTTCCTCCCCACTTGCCTATACAGTTTTGTCTACCTTTGGCTCTATCCATTCACCTCTTTACCTGCTGTCTTTCCTCTTCTCAGTTATCTCTTATTCCCCTGCAGAAAACAACCACCTAGGACATTCTTCTTGCTTTCTTCTCCTTTTCCCTCATTCATTCTCTCATTCCTCCTTTCATTATGCAAGTATTGCTAAATTTTTGTTTAATGCTCATCAAGATAATGGAAGATATGTCCCTCAGCAGCATTCAATGTAACTTGAAATGTGTCTATTTTCATGGCATTCTTTTTCCAGATATTTTTCACCATTAGCTGTCACATTTGCTGAAACTGTCACTATATTCCTGACAGTAGTTCATGAGACAGATAATCTGTGAAAAAAATCTGGTTCCTCCGGTTCCTCCTAGTGCTCCTAACAGCATCAGCAATAAACCACCATGCCTTAAGAATTCAACCAATCAGAGCCAGAAGGAGTCTCTAACATAGTGCTAATTACTGCTCGTGCACACGCTGCACAGAATCCCTTCCTCCTTTACTAACAAACAGTTGAATTAAATCATCCTGGCATTGGGGCCACAGATCTAATGAAGTTAGTTATACAATTACCTATGCTTACATTACAGCAAAGTCATAGAGAGGAAGTTAGAGTGGATGGAGAGAAGTAAAAAGTGGCTGACTTTGAAAACACTAAATCCATAAACCACCTACTTTGTTGTCTTGGATGTGAACTTTGCAGATGACTGTGGGGGAATACTGTAATGTGTTCTATACCTGTTAACCTAACTGTAATGGAAATAGGGAATGATATGTGAATGGAGCCCTGTGGAAACCAATTTTAACTGTGGCATTACAAGTCAGAAAATACAAATACCAGGTGTTCTAAACCAGGGAACCAGGGACAGAGTGGTTCGGTGGGTTTAGCAGAGCTACGAGACACCCACTGCCAACAACCATCAGCACCTCCTGGCCTGTTTATTTGCTTGGAGAGGAAGGGGAAAAGAAAATAACAGCAACCCAGAACGCCATCATCACCCTACAGGAGGGAAAGAGGGCAATGACAGAGAAAGAGAAGACAGAGGGAGAAAATGAGAGTGAGGTTTGAGCTGAAAGCAATAGAGAAAGAGGAGAGTGCGAGTAAGAGCCAAGATGTGAAGGCAGGCTTTTACCCGATGGGGAGTGACGGCTATCAAATCTGTGAGTGTGCAGGCGAGCATGTGTGAGTGGCATATGACATACCATTAACAAGATTTGTTCTATGCCACGTAGAAAGCCACAGACTATACTAGACACACAGAGTGTGCAATTGTATTCCCATACAGATGGTCGGTGTCGCACAGTGTCATTCCTTGACTGTTGTCCTATTTTGATGTAGGATCCCCCTGGTTGCAGAACATTGTTTCAATTAGAGAGAGAGTTTGATGTGTGGTTAAGGCTCTCCAGACCATGCTGTAGGCTTCTCAAAATAAATAAATTGGGATTTTTGAGTTTCTTTGGTCTCTAAATATATTCTAAATCTAAATCCTGTTTCAAAGAATTCATTAGTATTTGATAAAGTAGGGAGGGTAAATGGCCCACAGTTTGGATGTAGTTTCAGATACTCCTTCTGGCATGAAAATGGAATACTAAATCTATTTACTGGATTTTTACTCAGAGAATTAATTTTTTTTTTTTGTTTTGGTTTTTTTTTTTTAGTTCTCAGTCACCACTTCATGTCTGGCCTATTCAAATATCGGTAAGAGCAGATCTAATCATTTTTATCATGATACAGTGAGTAGACAAATGTGGTAATTTTGTGTAGGTATTTCCCCAACTTTGGAAGACCAGCATGAGCGAAATGGGTTTAAAGGAAACACATTTTTCCAATGTTTGAAACATGCTTAAAAAGTAGCTTCTCTGGAGACAACAGAAAACTCATTTCCTGGCAGTTCATAATGTTGAGAGGAAAGTGGGAAGATTGGGTAGTGCCAAGTTCTTCCCACCACACAAACACACACACACACACACACACACACACACGCTCTGAGGTATGACTGGTGGATGGCTCTGAGCCTGGACAATAGCAGCAGGTGTCTGCTGGCCAGAGCCACCCATTATCCCCCATTACTGGCAGACCCAATGTCTGTGTGTGTGTGTGTGTGTGTGTGTGTGTGTGTGTGTGTGTGTGTGTGTGTGTGTGTGTGTGTGTGTATGTGTGTGTGTTGTGTATACATGTAGATGCACATGGCCACGTGTTTTAAGGGTCCAGGGGATTATAGAGTTGCTACTGTACTTTGGGTTCATCTAGCCCCCGTCTCCCCAATAACACCCTAGGCGCCTGCCACCAAGATTTGACAGCTGCTGAAAACACACATCTGCTGTAAGGAGATGGAAGTGGTGACAATCATTTTGCAAACCACAGTTCCTTCTACACATTTAAGAAGCCTTTTAAAATGATCAAAGTGTAGTGAATTTCCCTCAGACAGCACTGTTCTGATTTATTATGCATAAAGCCTGGAGGCCTTCATAGAAATAGGTAAGAACCCAGCCCAGCTGTCTCTGCAAGATGGTGAACTGTGACACATTCTGCATGACCATCTGCCTGACTTTGATATTCATTTGAAAACAGTTCCATTAATACCTGCGAGGGGCATCTTTGCTGTAATTACAGTCACAACACTCCATAAGAAGTGCAAACACTCTTAAGATCTTTGCCAAGAACAGCTCCAGGGGCATTAGGGTATTTATTCATTAGTTACTTAAACATTCTACAATGACTTTCTAACTGGTTATGAAACAGTCTCAGTTTAATACTGATGCCTCTGTATGACCTACATAAACAAATAAGACCCTCAGCAAGAAGATTGGCTTTTTTCTATGTAGTTATTCTTAATGCCTGCCATTGGGTTGCATTTGGTCAGATTCTCATGAATCACATTAAACAAGGTGGTACAAACACTAATGGTAAATTCTTCTTGCAATTTTCAGGGAAACATTTCCCTGTTTTCACTTCACACAGATGTAGGCTACATACACATACTGGCATGGCCACCACGGAAATATGCATTATTGTGCACTTCAGTAAAACCCATTCCCACTGGATGTTAAACTATGTTATGTATGTATGTAAAAGTAGTGCAATGTAATGTCCACTAAATGACAGATGTGCTTATATGAGCTTATGTGACTGGCAGAGATGAAGCTTGATGATCTAAGACAACTGGCAGCAGGGCACCACATGGCTTTGACTCGAAATTGATGTCACAGGCGATAAAATACACAGAAACTAATTCAGAAGGCACAGCATTTCTCAAGATCAAAAGCTAAGATGTCTGACTCCAAAAGCATCCTGCCTCTAATGTTCACTGGTTGTTCTTCCTTAGTAAAACTAATTAGGAACTTTTAATCTAATAGTGGTAAGAATAATGTGAATACAATTTTGCACATTAAAAATGTCTTGAACTTTGGGCAGAAATCATAAAGCACATGACCAGCAGCCATTTTTCTCCAGCTGCCACCACGCCCTCACATTGACCAAAGTCAACTGTACTGAGCCAGCTGTTTACCTTCGACCTTCAGGACTCTCCTCTCTCTCCCCACAGTCACTCCCAGAGCACTTTGATCATGTGCCAACCTGCCATTTGCCAAGCTGCCAAGCATACCGCCGGAGGCCCACCATCACCGCCTGCCTTTGGGTCATGGAGTGATGCAGAGATACAAGCCCTTGACAGGTGTCCTGTTACTGGGGTGAATTCAGGAGGACAACCTGAAGGCTCAGTGGAGCTCTGGTCCATTAGTAAAGTCCAGAGTGAGGGTTGCATCTGGACCATCAGTTTCATGAATAAGCACCTTGCTTATTGGTGCAAGACCAAAAAAAAAACACATCAAGACAAACTTGCAAGCTCGAAACAACACAGGAATGCAGTAAGACACAACTACATGCATGACAGCCAGTGCTTCCATATCTGTCATTCTTACGAGACCCCCCACTGGGTCTGAGTTAAAGGGTAAAGGAGAGGCAGAGGAGAGATTATTAATGAAGAGATGTCATTATGATGTAGGATGAGATGAAGCCAGAAGGCAGGCAGAGATTGACAGCTGCTGATCACGAATCTGAGACAGATTATCTGACAGAGAAACACGTTCAAGGATGCAGTTTACGCTTTGGAACTTCATATTGTTTCTCTGCAATATAACCCCAAAATCTGCTGAGTGGTTTGAATCACACAGCCTATGTTGCCTAGCAACCTCAGCGTAGAGTCAGTGGCTCAGTGGCACACCAGTTTTAGACAGGGAGCTCTGAAAACAGTGCTCCACTTAGGAACACAAATGAAGGCATACAGCTGGCAGCTCCAGGACTCTGGACGAATGCTACACACTGTGATTTAATGTCTTATCAGAACCCAATTGCTTTTATCCACTTTCTAATTTCAAAAGGCTATTGAGGTTATTGATCATGCTGTGGCTCATATGTGACTAGAAAGGACTGTCCTGAGAAAGCAACACCACCTATTTTCTCACCTTACATTGAATTCTGAATATATTTTGTTTTATTAAATTTTTTTCCAAACATGTTTTAAAAATGAGTATTAATGCTTTGTACATGTATTAAATATTCTTTGTAACCAAAAAATACCTGCAGGGTTTCTGATAAAAAAATATTTCCAAACTTTGCAATGAATAAATCTCATTAAGAAGTGAAAATATATGCTTTATATATTTTTAAAATGGCTTAAAATTAGCGTGGGACTACAGCAAGCATTACTGACATTGCAGTGTTTTTACACAATTAAACAAAAGTAAAAAATTAAATTAAAAAAAGGAGTAATGTTTGCTTACAGCTGGAATTGTTAGGGTTTTATAAAATGTTTCTTTCTGTTACTTTAGGTAGAAGTCAGCTTGTCAAGCTGAACAATGAGTGTCACAAGAGGGAAGACAGCCAGTTTGGCTTCTCTCCCATTCTCCCTGAACCACAATCTTATGGGAACTCCATGACATTTACACTTTCTTGAATTAATTTCTCTTCAAACATGAGTCACAACTTCTTATATTCAACTTTTTCTCTCAGAATGTTATTTGCTTTGTTAGAATTCAACATTTTACATTTGTTTGTCTTAAATGATTCAATCTTTCTGCTCAGTGTTAAAATGAACTTTTTCACATTGTCCCTCTAATGCTGTCATCCACTCCCCTCCCCATCCATTCAAAACACACACACACACACACACACACACACACACACACACACACACACACACACACACACACACACACACACACACACACACAGTGTAAGGCAATTAGCTCACATCTTCCTAGCACCTGACGATCACTAGAAAGATCCAGCAGATGGAAACACTGCAGAGAATGTGTGATTTTGTGATTATAGCTAACAAACACTGGGCATGTAGTGAGAGACTGGTATCCAACAGATGCATGGCAAAACACACACACACACACACACACACACACACACACACACACACACACACACACACACACACACACACACACACACACACACACACACACACACACACACACACACACACATACAGTTTAGCTCAAAGTCAACAGTCAGGAAGAAGAAGCCAGATGCTGTCTTATTAAACCCTCACACTGTATAACACTCCAGCTCTCCCTCTTTATCTCTTTCCAACCCTTACTTCTCCTCTCTCACTCCATCCTGCTCTGTCTTTCACAGTTTCTCTCTCCTCTCCCTTCAAGTCAGTACAGTCTCACTAATGACAAGCAGCTGATAACAATAGCCCTTTCAAACAGTAGATTGCTGTGCAATATGAATGATAATCATCTGCTATATACACCCTCAGGATAGGAGATGTGCATGGCTGCTTGTATGACCTTGAATTGGTTTCATGTCATGTCTGTGCATAATGAGAGTTACTAATGCTGCTTCATGCCTTCAGGGAGGGATGAAGGGATGGATGTGGAGAAGCTGAACACTGAGCAGTGGTTACTCTGACTATTCCTCTGATGTGAAGGGAGGATGATGACAGCTGACAGGGCATCAAGATGTGGAGGAAGTTTTTTAAAAGGCTAAAAAAGACAATAAATGGAATGGGGAACAAGGCAAAGGAAAATGACAGAGACAGAAAGGCAGATGCAAAGAAAAGAGGTGAGAATAAACATGAGAGTGAGAGAAGGAGATGGGGCAATAGAGGGGATGATAAAAATGAGATAAATGTTACATCTGTTCCTGGAGACAGAGGCGGAGAGAGAGTGTCACACAGGGACAGACAGAAAGAAGTGGGAGGAATAGGTAAGGATGAAGTATTTCTGTTATTCCAAATGGGGAAGCCAAAATGTGGAATTGTAACAGCTTAATCCAAAATATTTGCTCTGCATAATTGTGCATTACCACTACAGTCAAGACTTAACAGAGTGATACATGATCTCATCATGCAAGGAACGCTCCGTAAGCCTCACTTTCTGTCTCAGCATGATCTGATTAGCTATTTCATTCAAAGTGACAATTCTGTCTCTTCTGAGAGAGGGTATATAAATTAGAATGTTAAAAAAAACTGCAGCCCATTGTATTCTCACTTGAAAAGCACTTTGAATAATCGTAATAATCAGGTTTTTTCCCCCATAAAACAGGTAATGGTTGTTAAACAGAGATACCTATGGTGGTTTAGAGGAGTACAGCACAAGAAAAACAGCTTTCATATTTTCTAAAGAGACCAAAAATGTTTGCCATAAATTCTTCTTTCACTGCAAAATCGAAAACGAACAGTGAAAGCGCACAGGCTTGCCTTAGGTCATTTCAAAGTGAACTGGCCCAGACCTTTGAAAAGAGAGGAATGTTCCCTGTGAGTGAATTCAGCACCAAGGACAGAGGCAGAGTCAGAGTAGAGAAAATGATGAATGGCTGCAGTGAGCCATTCAGCCTAAAAAGAGAAGGTTTACACCAAATTACCACAGCCAGTCAAAACTGAGGCAAGGGCTTCTACAACGCACTGACAGCATGTCCCTAAAGTGACACTCTACCTGGACAAGGTCAATTCAGCCATCCATTCTGCCACTTGTGCTAAAGAGGAGTGTGCTCTAGTGCAATTGTGAGCCCTGGGTGCTTTCTGATGTGTATGTAGCATTAAACCATAGCCTAGCCAGAACCTATGATGTTTCTAATCTATACCTATTGTCTACATTGTCCAGAGTGTTTGTGTTTTACACTTGTACAACTAAAAGTGTAATTAATGCAGCACTAGACAGAAGACGCTGAGATGGGCTGTGAAAGATAATGCTAAAGAAAAAAGGGATTAAAAGCTGTTCATTTTTAATGTGGAAGCCTCTATATATATTCCTGTGCTATTGTTTTCCACAGCATGTGAACAGTTTAGTAAAGAGAATAAGCTTCCAGTCAAAGTAGATATAGGTTGAAAAGTTACATTTTGGCATTTTATCACCTGCAGAATCAAAAGCATTGCCACAACCCATTATGTGCTTTTTCTACCTTAAAATAACAGCTTTTATGGACCAAGGTGTAGGATTTAGTGGCATCTAGCAGTGAAGTTGCAGATCGCGTCTTTATTTGACAATCTGGGAGTGAGACGTGCTGTGAAGTGAGTAGGAGAAACTACGGTGGCTGTGAAACTCTTGATTTGGTTTGGTTTGTTCATGTAGGCTACTGTAGAAACATGTCAGTTCAACAAGACGGACTCCAAGGAAGGCTACCCGTGGGTCATTCTAAGGAAACAAAAACACAAAGACTCTTATTTTCAGGTGATTTTACACACAAAACATACCTATGAACATTATATTCCATCCTAAATGTTACACACTGGACCTTTAACGAGTTATCAAGACGTCCCTGCCAGACAAGCCATACAGTGATGGTATAAGGTTCACAAGGATCAATAACTCAATGTATCCCACTACACTTTGTAATAAATGATCACCCTGTCTCTGTATGGGAACCATCTCAACATACTGGTTGAGATACTAATATGAGCCAACAGTTCATTCAATTACCTGTACCTGTCCAAACACACTCACCAGAGCCGCTGTGTCAGCCTTGATTTATTTTCACAGATGATATGTATTGAGCCAAATTCAATTACATGCACTCACGACAACAGGTGCTTTAGCGATGACAGTGATATAGTCTCCAACAAAAACAGGGCTTATGTTCAAATGCATGTAGGTTCCAGAGTCCATTTCAGGTAAATATCAGCTGTTTGCACAAGATATTTGTTCTTTGTTCAACCCGGATTTCATTGGAATGACTTAAATGACAATGTGGCTCAGAGACTAAAGCAGCTATGGTCAAATATAATCAGTACAATCACACAACTGAAAGGCTTATTCAGTCAAAAGATAGACACCGATGCCCCGATGTGTACTGTATGTAGTGTTAACTAAACCATATAATACACACAAAAACATTATCTCTGCATCACTTTCCTTTTTCAATTTGTCGGACAGGGATACCACCTACGCCGATCACTTAAAAACAGAAGTTTAAATTAGCTTGTGACTCAGTGAGCCTCTACAGTCCCTCTGTGGTTTTGATGGCACTCCTATGTGGAGCCACTGGCAATGAGACACGTCTCATTATGTGGAAAATCACACTGGTTCACTCGATGTCATGCCAGGCAATAAGACAGTCGTGTCGTCTTTCAATGCAATTTAAACGTCTGCGAGACAATTGGAAACAACAGTGGCACTTCAGAGATCACGACCAGAGTAGAGCAAATTGGACAGCTTGCTTTTCAAGTCTGTATCGAATATTCTGTTAAGTTTTAATGTGCCCATGGAGGGGAGAGGCTCTTCAGAAAAATACATTATAACGCACATGCTGGCCACCTTCTCGTCCACACACTCATAATCCCCTCTTGCAGACATAAATTCATGAGCAAAACAAAAACTGTACATACCCCCTGCAGAGCCTTTTCTGTTCATTAAAATTCTTCTATTAATTAACCAGCTATATCATTTCTCATCTGCTTAAAGTGAGAGAATGGGGGGGTCAAACAGTTACTATAATTAAAGTCATTAAACACCAAGAGTAAACTTTATCTGCGCCCTTAAGGCAAATGAAAAACCATCATTAGAGGAAGCAGCCTTCCTGCAAATAGAGCTCACTTCAACTAGCTCGCCAACCCAAAATTGTATCCTGACCCAGATCAGAACGACAAAAAACCAACAGGAGAGCCGCCAGCACCTAAATGATTCATCAGCTGTGAAATATTAAGGAGCTGTAAATCAGGGTGGAGAGGAGAGGGAGGAGTAGACCTGTAACTTAAACTGAGCTGATGAGCCCTCAACTAATTAAGAACAGGAGGGAGGGAGAGAGAGAGAGGAGAGGAAGGGAGAGGTGGGGAGAGAAAGCCAACTGACGGACAGAAGGACAAAATATGAGGAGGAGAGAGCAAGAAATAAGAGGTTGACATTTAAGTGAAGGATAATGAGGTGCAGAAGAGAATAAGGAACAGAGAAAGGCACCATAACTTGGGCAATGTGAAACTCCATCACATCGGGTAATGTATTTTCACTGGGACCCCTTCTTCTCATACTCATACGAATACTGTGGGGAAATTATTCTTCACATTTTATGTAGATGAGTGGATTTGGGCTTGTTTTACAGAGCAGCTACATATCCCAGCATTAAAACATTTGCAACTCGATTTTACGATTCAGCTGCTTTTTGAATACTTTTTAAACGTAGATTCAAATTATTCAAATTAATCAATGAGCTTGATTTATCAACCAGCTCTACTTCTAACAGATTACATATCAATCAGTGTGTGATATGACATGTCATCCTTGGGTTCACTTTTATGTGTGTTGTCATGGTGAAAGAAGAAAATTAATTCATTTGACAGTGTCATGCATTGCTCTTAGTTGTAGAAAAAAAGCTTGTTAAAAAAAATGAAGCCATCCACTGGTCCCGTTACACTTTCCTCCACTCTGCCTCCAGAGAGGTCAGCTTTCGTTTAACAAGGTGGAGAGGACCTAAAGGAGAGTCCGCTATGTGACAGGGTGCCAATAGCCAGTCGCAGCTCATTGAGCCCTGGAGCAATCCTGCCAAATCCCCAACCACAACCCCAGCCAGATCCAGAGGCCAGCTGCTTAGCCACTAGCTACTAGCTACTAGCTGTGAGGGTGTGACAAGAAGCGTGCTGAAGGAATGTGCACACCAGCTTTATGAGGTATTCACAAAAATCTTCCACCTGTCTAAATCCTGACCCACCATCCCATGGCCATTTGACAAGGCGGCCCTGTGGGGAGCTGGTGCTGTTGAGCCCAATCCTTTACACCATCTACATCCAAGACTCTGCCTCCACCCATTCCACTAACACCATCATGAAGACACAACTGTCGTTGGACTTATGAGACAAGACAGCCAAGAGAACAAATGTGCCAGTAGTCCTCAAAAACAAAGTAACTCATAATAGACTTCCAGAAGAACATTGCAGACCCAATCCACTCTACATCAATGAGGACTGGGTGGAAAGAGTCCCTGTTTTCAGGTTCCCACGTACACACATCACTGAAGTTCTCTCCTGGACTATCAACACCACCGCCGTAGTCCAGAAGTGACACCACACAACCTGCAGGAGAAGCTGCTGGTGCCATGCTCCCACTGCTCCATCGAGAGTGTGCTGTATCACGTGGTGTGCCAGCTGCTGAGCTGTGGACAAGGAAGCCCTTCAGGAGGGGCATCAATGCTGCCCAGAAGATCATTGGCTGGTGACGGCCCTCTTTGGAGGACTCATTCAGCTTTCGCTGCCTCATTAGAGCAGCAAACATACAGAAATACCCATCAAACACTGGACACCATCTGTTTCACTAACTGCCCTCTGGTAGACCCTTCAGGTCCATCAAATCATGGAAAAAGAGACTCAAAAACAGCTTCTAACCCAGAGCAATACGAGAACTGAAAACTGTGTGAGACATGTGTGACAGTCAGCACCACAATACTAACAGTTAACCTTCCAAAATGTCCGCATTCCAACTGCGCCTTTGTATATATTCTTTGTATCCATCATTCCCAACTGCACTACTACAATTCAGAAATGTGCAATATTCAGAAGGGCAATATCCTATATATTATAAGTACATACTATTTTTATAGGTTTATTATAATATATTTCATTTTTGTATGAATGTTGGGACTACAACTTATCTATAGTAGAGAAGAGAAGAAATGGCAGTTGATCAAAGAGAACCCTGGAGCTGCCCGGCCACACAGTCGTCAGCATTGACCATATCAACTCATTGGAGCTGCTCTGTTGAGTATACAGCCCACGGTGGGAAAAAGGCCTCTTACTGCTGTGACACAGTATTTTCTCTAGCACCCCCCTCCTATCACAAATCTCGTCTGTGGCACTGCTGTACAGCTAAAGTTTCAGCAGTTTCAATTTGCTCTTGTTATTTTGCTGGATCATTAGTCTTGTCTTACACCAGCACAAAAAGTCTGATCAGTTTAGAAACATACTGGTCTGCAGCTCTGTCCCACCGTTATTTATATCAGTGTGTGGTTTAGAATACATTTTGCCTGTTTATAAAATATTTTCTCACTTGGGGGAATCAGACTTAATTAGGTTTTTGTGGTGCAATATTCAAGAGATTGTCCTTTAATAGAAAAACTGGAAGAACATATTGCAGGCTACATTTATTCCCATTGATGAATGCTAACAATGAAATGTAAATGAACTTGTTTATTCACTGATTAGATACTGATGAAACTGCCATAATGTGTAGAATATACCACAGTTGGGGCCAGTTTTAATACAGAAAAACAACTATCATATGTGTGTCTGTTTTAACTGTTTTAATTTTGCTGTTCCACAATAATCACTGTGTCAATTAATCAATTATGTTTTGTGTAACAAAGTGATGATTCACCTAAGAGCTCATGCAGAAACAATAACTTAATGTCTTGCACATCAATCTCACATATGTTAAGCTGCTGACTGTCATAAAAGGGATAAAATGAAAGGTTTGTCCTTTCTGCTGAATGACTTTGAGCGAGCCAGCTCCAACAACAGCAAAACATCAGCACAGCATTGCAAATGAGCAGCACATATTTCAGGAGAATTTCAACTTTTAGAGATAACTGGCCTGCTTGCAAATTGACCATGTTGACCAACTAAAACTCGCCATGTGCAGTGAGAAGCAATTTCTGTTCCTGTGCACTTTGCTCTCATCTTCCTGATGGCCAGTTAACAGGGTTTCAATGTGACAGCCAGGAAAGATGTGACTGTATCGTTATTCAACAAGGACAAGATGAGAGATAGAGCAGCAGGCAATGGGACACAAAGCGACCTAAAGTCTAACTCTCACAACCAATGTCAACCAAATCACTACACAAACACACCCATAGATACTCTGCTTTGATTTACAGGGGCTAAACTCCAAGACAAGAAAACACCAACTCATTCCTGGAAGAAGATTAGATTCAAGATGAGAGTGAGAGAGAGAGAGAAAGAGAGAGAGAGAGAGAGAGAGAGAGAGAGAGAGAGAGAGAGAGAGAGAGAGAGAGAGAGAGAGAGAGAGAGAGAGAGAGAGAGAGAGAGAGAGAGAGGTTTGATCACTAAATGATATGTCATACGGTATAGTTACTTGCCACCCATAGAACACTGTCAAATACACATATAAACCCAAATGTTACACCCCATCTCTTTTCTCCAGATAATGAGATTGTCTGCCCTTGTTTCAGTCCTTGCTGTTGTTCCCTGTGGACCTTATTAAAGTTTTACACAAGTCAAGCAAACATCACAACAGCTGGAGAGGACAACTGTGAGAAGCGGGAGGGGTGTGAAACCCCAAAAATGACTAACACTGTTACCAATGTTGAAAAAAAGAAAAACTCTGATATTACTTTTAGTTTGTCTACTAACTACTTCAATGGGATACGGAGTGTTATTTATTAAAACACATCTTAAATAAAAGCTGACTGGTGGAAGAGATGAGTGAGACCAATGGTGAAGTCAGCCTCTAAGATGGCTGTTAAATAGGTTTATAAAGGCACATGTTATATACCTACATAGCTGCTATGTCAACTGTTATTTACTTTACAAACAACACTTGATATGTCAAGCATTGGTCTGCTGTTGCCTGCTGCTGACTGATTCTGTATCCATGGATTAAAAAGGGCCAGATTTAGAGCTGGTCATCATATCAGTTTGTGGTTATTACAAAGGTATGAAAACCACAGTGGGCTGCTGGTGACAGACAGATGGGCAGACAGTTTGACTGAACGACTGATTTGTGTGTATGTGTGTATATAATAGTTGGGGGGACCTGCATGTCTGTGTTAGCATGTTGTGACTATGAGGGACAGATAGAAAAAGAATCATGTATTAAATACATTACGTACGCGTGCGTGTGTGTGTGTGTGTGTGTGTGTGTGTGTGTGTGTGTGTGTGTGTGTGTGTGTCTGTATACAAAAAGCGGAATGAAATTCCCACAAGAGTAGGCCAGAAGGCATGAGGAGGGAGGGAGAAAGAGAGAGACAAAAGAAAGTATATGAGATATTAAAACAGAGAGAGACATTTTGAAAACTTGCAGCCTTTAAGTCAAAGACCACTTTTGCTGAGTGAGGCCGTCCAGTGCCGTTGATGGATGACCCCTGGCACACAAACCCCCGCCCTCTGGGCTGCACTCTGTAGCCATTACACAGAGCTCTATTGGAAGTCTGGCATTAAGAATGAATGGAGTGACCGTGCATCCAATTAATTAAGCAGGGTGTCTATTGAGCTCTAGTGGCAGCCATATTAAATGCAAGCCTAACGTCATCAATCACAGGGTCAGTCCCACTTGCCTGTGCACAGCAATACACACAGTATACCAGCATAGACACAAGATGAAACACATGCATGCTCACACACATACCACACAAACCCTGTCTTCTATTGACCTGATTCCCAGCCCACACAAACCCGGCTCACAGCCCTGTTCATCCAAGCCAAACTCATTTCAAAGTTTGGTCACATGGTTTGAGAGGTTTCAGTTTATTTGTTGTTGGGTTTTTTTTGTCTCAACACTTAATCTTAGTCTTCAAGAGCCATAAGTAGCTATGGCAACAACACTTTCTAAATTAAGAAAAAAGTTACATTGTTCTGAAGAACAGGGATAAGGCATTAGGTAGCCTATGGACAAAGTTGAGATATGCACTATAGTAATTCATGTTTTATAATGAGAATGGCTGTGCTTGCAATTATTTTTAAGGAAATCAACCAGTTATCATGAGAAAACATTATTTGTTTCCTCTTACTACTTATGTTTATTAAAATTCAAGAGTGCCCTGCCTGCATGCATAGATGGCATATTATAGATGTAGCATTGGTTCAACATAATGGACAGTGCATGGAAGAATTTAATGCAACATACCAGTTAATATTCATTTTAATACTGACCACAATGAGCCATTCATTATATCCAGAAACCTGCCTTTTGTTTTCTGAAGATAATAGCATGAATTAACTTGTGATCTTGAGGACATGGCATTAAAACATAACTGCTAGCACTGCTGTTGATGTATGTATTGTTTACATCCATGTTCACTAGTGTGCACTCTTCTTCTTTTTCTTCCCTGCCTTCATTGGCACACTGCTACATTTCTTAATACGTAACCACCACCTGTAGGTCAGAGAAATAGTGTAGTGTTGGCAGGCCTTAGTATTGCATTCATTATTCGTGTGTGCATGTCCATCCTCATTTCTACAAATACATTTCTTTTATCATGTCTTGACTTCACTATAACAACAGCTTTTTTTGGCATGAAACTAAGACAAGTTCAAAAAGGTATGCGTTAATCAAATAATAATCAAATTAATCCATCCATCTTTTGCTAACAACGGTTACCAAAAAACGTTTAAAGATGAAAGTTATGTTTAGTCTTCACTAGAAAGCCTAGCAGCCTAATATTGTATATTGCATTCTCTTTAAGAGATGAAACATGCAGATCAACTACACAGCCAGTCAGATGAGGTAATATTCTAAAAGCTGCTAAGTAATTAGGGCTATGTGTGCTACATGTGGCTACAGAATCTGCGCTTGTTCTCGATAATCTCTGATCAATGTCTGCTGATAGAGCACAATGTCCTACACGCTGTGTAAAAATGTGCTTGTTGTACCAGGATACTAATCAAAAATCCAGTATCTGCCACACATTATCAAGATATAACCATGTAAAACAGAGCTACAGTGTAAACAAAGGATTAGTCCAGCTCATACTGACTCAGAACTACAGTTGTGAGTCTGTTCAGGACCCATCCAAGCCAGACGGGGCCCCACCAGAGGCCTCTGACTAAAACGATGAGATTAGTCCGTTCTGAATGGGCCCTTATCTCGCCGTCCACAATGCAATCTCATTTCCTCTGTTCCAAGATACATCAGATAAGATTCACGGCTTTAACCGTGAATTAAAAACTGTCCTGATTACTACTGCACAATGCTGGGCTCTCAGTACAGCAACCAGGCAAAGTGAATTATCCACTGAATTGGCACATCAACTAGTGATTGTACTGACACAACCTATTGCGGTGACCTTTCTGCCAGCAGCTGCTTTGATTGCAGACCTACACGCTTCAAAGGGGAAAACTCACAGAGTAAGGCCCGTCTTGCTTTTGCTGTTTGGCAGACTTTACCTGGTCATGTAGATGTGAGAGATGGTACTGGGAAGAGTCATGAGAGAGGAAATCATCATTTCTACTCTGATCTGACATAATGCAATTAAAATAACAAAAAAGATTCAAACAAAAAAATCATGCCTTGATTAGAGAAGTGGAAGTGGTAATTATCTTGAGGGTATTGTGCATTTTCATTTATTTTTCCCTAGATTTGCTAGACGAGAGCCTTAAAAAATCAATTTAGACTTAATTACCGCATTCTAAGCGATGGGCAGCATGTGTAAATAAAGAGAGAGATATAGAGATAATAAGAATATAAGAATTGAATTAGCCAGAAATAAAGCGATGGAATGTAAGGGAGCTTCAGAGGAGAAGAAGAGGGAGAGGACAGATATATCGACAGCAGGCAAGAACAATAAAATGCTGCCTATCAGCTGCTCGTAGCTTCATTTACAACATAGCAGCATCTATTATCATCAGTTAAACTGGTGGCCTAGAGGCTCACATGCATGCACACACACTGCTTTCAGTCAGTAAATGAATCAATAATGAACTAATTGGAAACAGTCAGGGGTTTACATTACAGAAGACATGTGAGAGGAGGGACAGAACAAGCAAGGCTAGGAGAGTGGAAGTGGGAGAGAAAGCAGAAGAGAACGAGGAACAAGAGCAGAAGAAAATATGAGCAAGAACGATTGAACGGCACAGTGAGGGAGAGAGGAAGATGGCAATGAAGAGAAAGGGGTAGAGATGAAGAAGGGCAGAAGAAAATGTGACAGAGGTGATGAAATAGAGAAACAGCTTCATATGAAGGACAAGAGGCAGTAATAGGGAGGGGAACAGGTAGATGGGAATCATGGAAGAAAGAGAGTAAGGAATTAGGCTGTACGGGTGAGGTAAAGAATCAAGGGGAGGTAAAAACACAGGAACAGAAAATAAGACCTGCATAAAGGATAAAGAGACCAAAAGAGAGGAGGGACAGCATGAAAAAGTACAGGGACATACCAATAGCTGTGTAGACATAGATAATATTTTTCTCCCTAACTTGAGATCATGTGCCTATCAAAGCATTGTTATCTCAGGCCCTTCACCACTAGCTTTTCCAAATTAGAATTTTACAAGAAAGCACTGGAGATTAGAGCCACTGTTATTAAATGATGAGTCCTTTCTTGCTCACTTTTCCACTCAGATTCATTATTTTTAAGCACTAATGTACTAGGTGACGTATCCAGTAAAAACTGTTAGGGAGGCGATGAAAGCACACTTAACGGGGGAAATCTTTCATTAGTTGCATTCAAAAACAAATGTTCACAGCAGAAATTCCAATCCAATTTTAAGTTTAGACTGACTATATGCAAATTGTCCCTCATCAGACTCATACAAAAACCATTTAAAACTTCAGACAGAGTTGGACCTTTCTTCTTAGCAGAAACAGAAAGTCAATTGATTGAGTGATTAAGCGAGAAACAGAATCAGTTGCGTGGTTTAGGAGCAAATAACTATTAACCAGGAGGTAACTGTAGATGCCATATCCTCTCCTCTTGGCATACTGACAAACCATTTTTTTAGGTCTGACCTTTTGTGCAACACCTTGTACCCCAGTTCTGAGAGATTGAGGCTGACCCCTCCCACCCCAGACACAAACCCTTTGTAACACTTCCCTCTGGCAGGAGGCTGCGGTCCATCAGGACCAAAACCTCACGCCACAAAAACAGTTTCTTTCCATCTGCAGCTGGTCTCATTAACAAGGCCCGGAACCCCCACTGACACTGACTCTTATACCCACCCTGTATATATGCATTACATTAATGCACTCCCGTCTTCTGCACAGTTTTCTCTTTCTTTCCTAGCTTATTTATTTATTTATATTTTAAAAAGTACTTTATTTTTCTGTGGGATTTTTGTGCACCAAGTCACATTCCCCGTAGGTGTAAAAACCTACCTGGCAATAAACAATTCTGATTCTGATTCTGAGAAACCCATCATAACCATATAGACACATTTGTCATTAAAAAATATTATTATTGATACTTAAGAAACATTGAAGAAAAACTGTGAGGATTCTTAACAACCAGCTCCCATTAATGAGGATTAGCCACCCAGAGCCTCCTGAATATTACTGGAGAAAAACTGGAGCAGATGGAGAATTTTGAACCTTTATTCATCCAGACAAGGGTGTCTAAACATCTCTGCTCTTTTCCAGCAGAAACCTGCTTCACATTCATACCGTAAACACATTCACATCTGTTTGCTGTCACATACAAACACAGTATTCCACTGTTGGGCCACTGAGCAGATACTAGAACAGTGTTAAACATGCAAACAAGAAAGAAAGTGAGCAAGAAAGATTAGGCTAGACCAAAACAGAGAGAAAGAGAGGGAGTGTGAGAGTGAGAGAACAGAGAGAGAGAGCACAGAAAGGGACATAAATTCAAATCAATTGAATAATGAAGGAGTGTTAATGGCCTTCCTAATTATAACCAGGCCTGCCATTAGCAGATGCTGGCTGACGATCTGCCACAGCTGGATAAATGCTGGCTCTACAAAGCCTGGAGGGTTGACGGAGCCTTTACAGACACATGCACACAGATATACTAAACATCCAGGAACATCTGGACGTATGCACTCTCATACAGTGTCACCACCTCTATGAAGGTTGCCATCAGCACTGTCTGAGAATAGGAGTGATTATATACAAAAGGCACATTCTCTCTCACCCCATCTCTTATTTTGGTTGCATGCACAAATGTGTGTTCATGTCTGTGTGTGTCTGTTTGAGTGTGCTTACTATAATCACATCTGCATGGGGCCTCAGGTGCCTGGATCCTAATGTCATTACCACCATGTCAACATGGTGCCTCATCATCACACTGGTTAACCAGACCACACTAGGCCAAGCCAAGGTCAATTGTCAAATACACAGTGTGTGCGTATGTGTGTGTGAGAGAGAGAGGGAGAGAGAGAGAGTGTGTGTGTGTGTGTGTGTGTGTGTGTGTGTGTGTGTGTGTGTGATGTACTCCTTTCAGTGTCTGTTAACATCCCTGCTGTCTGTACTGTTATCCTTCTCTGTCATTTCTTAAAAAGGTGGGGAAGTATCTGCTGCAAGGTACTAGAGCATATGGAGGGGTGTGACAAAACACAAAATTAATTTGAGTTACGTTTTTAAATTCAATTTAAAATTCTGAGAAAAGTCACATCCTTGACATGGGTGTTTATTCACTGCTAATGTTATGAAGTGCAGAAGATTAAAGTGAAGGACCAAAGGCTGTGGAAAGTCTAAATTAAAGACTCGATTCATGGCTTGACCTATCAGATAGACTGATCATTTTTGGTAGGCTGCGTTAAGGAATGAGGGCGTAATGAAGTGTGTGCATTCCCTGTGTAAGCTTCAATAGATGTGAGTACATGCTTGTGTGTGAATGTATGCGGTTCTCATGCACTCAGCGTTCCTCAAGTTTGCATGTGTGCATGTGAGTGATTATGTATGCTCCAGTCACCACAAGGTGTGACATGGCTGACCTCTCATGTGCTCCAGCAGCCAGGGAGATCGATGGAGTGTTTCCCCTCTGCTCCCAGAAGCCCGCTGTTGGCTGAGCAAGAGCATGAGAGCCGGATTAGCACACTGCTAGACGTGCTCTCATCAGCTGGAAACTCGGGAGGGCAGGACACACACACACACGCACGCACGCACGCACGCACCCACGCACACCACACACACCCACACACACCCACACACACCCACACACACACAGACAGAGACACAGAGACAGAGAGAGAGAGAGAGAGAGAGATTCACCAGCTCCATGACAATCCAGGAGCCCATAGGAAGAGTGACTGCCTCTCCTGCCAACTGTAGTAGCTAGCTAGACCAGCTTCATGAATATACAGTGAACATTATCTCAAGTTTTTTTCACATCATTATCGATGATCTGAAGTACGTTATATTATTGTTTCATCATGGGGGGTTTGTGTCTTGGGGGTAAATGATATTAATTTGACAGTAAAGATTCTTGAAGAATACTTTACTGCAAACTGGATTCCTTTCAGTTGCTGTTACATTACTTTGTTGTATCAGATCATAAAGTATGCACTCAGGAAGCTACTTTGTCCACTGTATGCACTATGAACTAAATGGTATGATTATCATCTTCTATTCTTGATGACCTATTAGTCTGTGGAAAATTATATTATTTCTTATGGTTTTTTTTTCCAAACATACTGATCACAGCTCACATATCAATTAATCAAATTATTCTCCTTTCTTCCATAATCAGATTATAAAAATGGCATTTCTTGTTATCCATTAAATTCATACTCTAAACACAAACTATGGACAGGACAGAGGAAGCAACTTTTTTCAGACAGTAGAAAAGTGAATTTTTCCACAATTACATCCATCTAACTGTGTCACTTCAGTATTAAATGATATCAGCACAATCTGACAAAAAAGTTATTATCTTTACAAGCATGGACAGAGCGGACACAGGGAGATAATACTGGCCGGCAAACTCTGTTTTCGTATTGCAGTTAGAAAACTCCTCTGATGGGTCATCAAGATCTGCTTCAGTGGCTGCAACTGAACGCCATGAGGCAGACGCAAATAAAAAGTGCTCTGATGCTTCATTCTGCTGAGAATTTATGGTAAACTGTGGAGAGTTTGTCATAAAATGTCCTCAGAAACTTTTAGTCAGGCATTGATTTTATGACTCCTGCTGGTACATTTGCTTCATTGCAGACAACTCAGATGAGACCGGCCCATATCTTTTTAGTGAGGGTCAAATCCCCGGGCTCCATACAAATGAGGATGGAGACTAGGAGTCACTTTTTCAGACATGCTTCCCCTAGTTTCACACATATTTATAATGCAGGAAGTTAAGATGGATTGTCCTTATTCCACAATTCAATTTTTAAGACCAGCTCACAGATCCAATGTAACTCTGTCCTGTGTTACACAGTGAGCAGTCCAGAGGAGACAATAGCGATGTACAGAGTATACAATTATACTCATTTCCTTACTGCACTGCTTCAAAAACAGTACATGCATCCAAAACCACAAGTAAGAAATCAAACCTAATCAGCTATAGAACACAGTATAATATAGATGCAACAATTTTTACCATTGTCAATTCAAACACACAACCAAAAGATATTGAATTTACTGTCATAGAGAACAATTATTATCATAATAATGGGCAATTAATTCAATAGGCGCTCACTAATCGATGAATCGAGTAATCCATGTAACTGTATTGTATAACATACAAATAATGTCCTTACATATTTGGACTTAGACCATTTTAGTTCACTTCACTTTTAGTACTACCAAATCAAGTGAGATTGTGTGCAGAGGCGTTTGAAGCACCATCCAGTCTTTTAAAGTTCACTGAGACAGTAAAAGCACCTGGCAGTTGGTTTACTAGTTTGTAGCAACATCTCTACAGGTAACACCAAAGTGTCAGTTGGTATCTTACACGCCTGCTGCGCTGTTGCTCCAGCACTAAGTTCAGTTGTTTGGGGAAGCCAGGCAGTAATTGCTGCCATGGGGCACAGCGGACAGGGATGGAATTATCTGTCAAAGTGACAGTGTGTTCATTCCAAATGAGGTGTGTGAGATGATGTGTGTGAGACAGAATAAACATCATCACTCTGGACTGGGGCTCAGTGACATGTAGCCAGAGTGTGTATAATTTATCTTACTAGAGTGAAGATCTCTCTCTCTCTCTCTCTCTCTCTCTCTCTCTCTCTCTCTCTCTCTCTCTCTCTCTCTCTCTCTCTCTCTCTCTCTCTCTCTCTCTCTCTCTCTCTCTCTCTCTCTCTCTCTCTCTCTCTCTCTCTCTCTCTCTCTCTCTAGGTCTGTGTCTCTCCAGTCTAAAATAGATTAAGAACTGACCAGGTGACAGTGCGTGACAAACAGATGGAGAAAGAACGAGCAGGCATCATTGTGTGTGTGTGAGAAAGAGGGACACAGAGGGAGTTGTTGTAGCTCATGTCTGATGAAGTGTTTTCCAGAAGAAGAGACAAGTTTTACCTTGATCACATTACACTTTATCAGACAGTAGAGAAGCAGTCACAACATTTCCTTAGATGAGCTAATGTTTTATGAAGGAGACAGTTTATTTTAATAAAACTAATTATTTATTTAGTTTAAATGCAGATAAGTAGAACCTTTGTTTATGAATATGGGGATGGATGGATGATTCAAGAGAAAAGAAAACAATGGGGGAGAAATAAATTCATAAAACAATATGCAAAGAGTGTGATGTGATTTTTAACAAAAGCTGTATTAGATGAGTTGTCAATGGAAAGGAATAAACATATTTTCAGCCAAGATCAAAAAAGGATGACTTGGAACACATTTAGGAAGAAGAATTTAAAGTTCAAGAAGTTCCTTTCAATGGCCATTTTAGACTGCCAATGTACAAACTTGCCTGGGGAGATTTAATGTTTTGTAATTCAGTTTGCAGCTGAAATTAAGGCACTTTAGATCATTAAGCAAGCAAGGAAGGAAGCAATAAAAAACATTATGAGCAAATGAAAACAAACAAGGAGAAACATTGTAGCACACTGTATTCATGTAGGAAAATTTGCTATTCTTTTATAATCATGACTTTGTATTTCAAACTTATGAGTAAGACAGCTCATGGTTGTTTAATTGATTTGTATTTTCATCAGTGAATAAAAAAGGATATCTTAGTCCACCGACTTTTCATTAGTCGCAGAAAAAAAACAACATCATCAAACTCCGTTCGGAAGCTGCACCTTGTCATCCTGACTAAAGTATTAGCAACATGGACCTTTGCTCTTGTAACACAGTAGGTAGCCATTATCTACGCAGACCTTTCAGCTGACTCTACCCGGACTGGGAGCTCGAAGGACAGGGGGAGGTTTGTTTACACTACAAGGGGAATGAGCACCAGAATCGGAGCCAGGAGAGTACACAACGGAACCAGGTTCACAGCCACCGAGACGAACAAATGTCTGATGAGTTACAGCGGCTCCGACCAGGACTCCGGGAGGACCAAAAGACAGCAGGTTCAGACAGGGACAGGAAGCCGGAAGTTCTATTCCGTGTGATGTTATACTATGTTGAAATAAAGAAACTAAATGTTCAGTCTACTTGCTGGTTGTTCTGTCACATTCAGAATGATGAGTTGATAAAATATAGATATATATGTATTTAAATAATTAAATTAATATAATAAACATGCAACGACGAGTTGACTATTGGCTTTAAATGACTACTAGTAGACAAGGAAAATCTTTAGTCTGGAGCAGCCCTAGTCATCAGACAGAAAGGAAGAAAAAAAGAAAAGAACAAACAACTGAAGAGATAGTAAAGGTTCTCCTCCTAGTGTGTGTGTGTGTGTGTGTGTGTGTGTGTGTGTGTGTGTGTGTGTGTGTGTGTGTGTTGCAGCAGCTATTGGACAGAGAGGCCTAATTACAGGGTCTGAGTGGTAGAGAGAGTGTGTGTCTGGAAAACTCCACAGAGATTGAGTGAAAGAGAGGCAGACTAAGTGTTGACTAATTAAGTGATATTACAGTTCCAGCTGGCTTTACCTTGCTGCACAGAAAAATTCACACTGGACCCCACCCCCCCAAAAAAACACATACAATCCATCCACGTGAGGGGAGAAGATGGAAGAGAGGGGCACTCAGCACTATGGTGAGGAGACAGTGTTCAAACCAGATAGTAGTGAACTCAAGGAGGCAGCAGGAAGACCCAGTCAAGAAAGGAACCAATTAATCATGGACAATGGGACTACACACTAACTACACACTAACGCCACACACACACACACACACACACACACACACACACACAGTGTATTTTAAACATGAGGTAAAACAGCAACCTGTGAAATCATCTGTGGTGTACTGCCTGCAAGTATAAACTAAATAAATATATAATATATAATACACAAATATTGTTTTTTTTTTTCTGTACAGTACAGGTCTGCTGCAGGTTGTACCGAGTGTATATGTATGTGTGTGGACTGAACCCCAGATAAGACATTATACATCCATCATATCTCTAAACATTTAATTTCAAAATAATTTCACAAGAATCCTCACATGATTTATCGACCTCAGTGAGGCTCTAAATGTTTGTTTGTTTGGTAAAGATAATAAACCATGAGGGTTTTGCTTTTATATCACATCATCTGGAGATACCAGTTTGCTTTCATCTTCTATCTAGCACACAGACCTGTGCCAACTGCTCCTGGCCCACTTTCCCTGTGTGGTTTATTTGACTGGCTCTGATGGATCAGATAGTCTGTCCAGGTCCATTCATCATCTCAGAGTTGTGACACAGCTCTCAGAGGGACACGGAGGGTAAGCACCAGTGTTAATGTTGTATTCAAAAGGTGGCTGAACACTGCCATGCATCAACATATATAAGATGCCAATCAAAAGTCCATTTATCAGACCAACAGTACAAAATGTCAGCAGTCAATTTGACTTGTTGTTGGCAAAGAACAAAATAAAGAGAAGCAGAGGTATAAATGTGACAATAAGTCCACCTCTAAATGTCACTTTCTGTTGTGTTAAATGGCAGTAAATAATTATTTCATCTCGGTTATGTTTGTGACCATTCAAGAGAGACAATTAGAGGTCTCCAATTACCTTCTTCAGCAAGATTAACTGTAGCTCTTCATTTACTAACATAGCGCAAAATCTCTTTTGATGATGATCATTATGGAGTCTGTTCACTCTTGATTTATGAAGTCACAACAAGATTAAGAGCTAACAGTCAGGGTCCAAATCTGCACATCTGCCAATGGCAGGTAAACTGCATCATGCATTATTTGACTAAAAATTGTTTTTGAACCTTTCTGAACCTTTTCTGAACTGATCTATGTATTTGGTAAATCAGGAATGCATCGCCAAATGACAACATGTAACAAAGGCCCTGGCCCTACGCTGTGATCCCAAATTATTTACCTCAACTTATTTTTACACCTAACCCAAAATTTGCTCACATTTGGCACTTAGCGGGGGTACATTTTGGACCGAGCCTACAGTCATGTGCTGTGAGTCTGTACTTACAGTACATAGTGTTGCTCTGAGCTAAATGCTAACATCAGTATACTAACACATGTGAACAATGACAATGTAAACATTCTGATGCATAAAAGGTTTACTGTTTACCATAGTCATTATCTTAGTTTCTCCATTGCTGCCCCCTCCCTCTGGAACTCGCTACCCAAACAAATCAGAGACTGTACCGAACCATCCACCTTCAAATCACTGATAAAAACCCACCTTTTCAGATCTGCTTTTAATGTTTAATTCATTGTTGAGTGTTGTAGATATATCTATATTCTTTAGTGTGTTGTTTTTATTACCTTTTTCTTTTCCTTTTTTTACTTATGTGTGTCAGTGTCTTTGAGTTACTTGAAAAGCGCTCTATAAATAAAAACTATTATTATTATTAGTTTAGCATGTAAGCATGCTATCATGTACTAATACAAACTAATACTAATAATCCTGAGAAGAACATGAATGTGTGCATCACATTCAATCTGCTTAATAGTTCTTGAGACATGTCACTAAAAACCAAACACCTATCAACCCATTGGTGGCGCTAAAGGGAAAATCAGAGGATCCCCAAAGTCAATATGCTTCATTGTTTTGGGACAAAAATGTCCATCTTAAGTTATCACATGGTTGCTATTTCAGTCAAGACCAAAGTTGTGGACAGAACGGTTGGCTGACCACTAGCATGACTAAAAACTAAATTTAACATCTGCAATTTTAGCCCCAAAATGTCAACATGCCAACATTTCCCTCAACATACAACTAGTGCGTACAAAACATTGTTTATATACGTTTCTGTAATGAAGGTAGTTACTTTGACGTATAGTTATAGTGAAACATTATTATTTAAAAGGTTATATTTACTTCTTTGGCTTTCTTACCTAAACTTCATTTCCCAGAAGGCTTTCTTTGTCCATTTTGTGACCAATCAGTGGCCAGGGAGCCTGATTAATGACTACTAGGGTTGAACTCATAATGTTGGAGATGATTTAGAGGACCTGTCTCCGAGGCAACCATTATCTGCAACCCGCAGACTGGTGAGGTTGTCACGGTGACAGAAGTGGCCCTTCATTACGGGACATGCAAGCAGAGGAACCCAGATCAGTCCTCCTCTCTCTCCACTCTCTTTTTCATCCTTCTTTAACCATCTTTAATTCTTATTATTTATGTATATATGTACATATGTGGCACAGTTTACAGATGAAAATATCTAATCTGAAAAGGTGTAATATCATATTCCTATTTTGGTTTTTCTTGAAGGACTATACTGGCTAAAAAGACTGCCCCAACCACTGCAGCTGTAAAAAATCAACTGAAAATCGATTTTCAACATCGATTTTCAACATGGTAAACTTGAAATCTTTTTGGAAAGAAATCTGAATGACAAGCATGGAGTGAACAGAGGAGAGAACATAAGGGTTTCTTTCCTTTACTTTTTCCTAGTCTTTTATAAAATAATTATCATCTTAGGCAGGCAGGGCCAATATGATTAACCATGGAGATGGGGGCAAGGTGTGGAGGAAAGCAGAGTAAGTGGGAAAAAAAGGCACAGCACAGGAGGAGAGCAGAGGAAATGGAGGAGAGTGGGAAAGAAGAGGCAAAAAAAGAGAGGGGAGGTGAGAGGAGGAGTAGAGGGGCTGGATTTGAGTAAAGATGAGGAGAGAAAAAGAAGGGGAGTAGAGCATTAAAAATGGATGGGGAAAGACAGACTAGTGTAACAGTGAGACATAGTACAGTTGGGCAGGGGGGTTGGTGGGGGCAATTAGGAGAAACTACAGCCATCCCCCTAATTAGGCTGCTTGGTGGAGGACGAAGAAGGGGAGAAGTAGAGAAAGAAGAGAGGGAAGGGGGAATGAGGAGAGGACCATTGTATCCCCTGCTTACAGTATCAGGTGGTTGCTGAATGTCATAGGTCAGCTTGTATTTTTCCCCTCCTCTCTTGTCATTACCACAGAGTTGTCTCAGTCAACCTTATTGGATCAATTCTTCTTTAGTGCTCTTCACTTAACCCTTTAACCCATTCTTCAGTTTCTTTGCTTTAAAACATATATCATTCCTCTCTCTCACTCTGTTCTCAATCCATTCTCCTCTCTGCCAAGGATTGTTCTCACCTCTGCAAAGATTATTGGATATCTTTGTTTCTCATCTCTCTCCTCTTGACATCTACAGGAACCACAGAGGGAAGACAAGCCTTGAACAACTTTTATCTTTTTCTAACTCTACTTTTTTTCCCTCCTGTGCTGGAAGACAGCTCTTTGACAGGACTTGTGTTGCGTGACCACTTTTTGAGAGCACAGGATTCCAATGGGGACTTGGAAGGAATCAGTCTGATTAAACAATGTAGAGGTTATATGGTAATATGGTAATATGGACAAACTCGTCTGTCTCAGTACATTTAATTTTATATCACAGTAATAGTATATGTCACAATACAGTAACTGTTCTGTAAATGTTATTAACAAATGGTTTATAATTACCATACAATCACATTTGATTATTTTATTCTATTTGGAACTTCCATACAAACAAAATCAACTCCTCCTCCTCCGGTTTACTTATTCTGTCTCCTCCTCCCTCCTCCTCCTCCTCCTCCTCCTCCTCCTCCATGTTTTTTTGCCATCCGCTGCGGCGATAGGCATACCAGCTTTGAGGTGCATTACTGCCCCGAACCTGATTTGCCACAGAGCCTGCCCACGAATACAGGGCTCAACAATAAGGATTCCCAGGGCAAGTAAAATGTCACACTGGGCTAGTAAATCTAGAAACTCACTTGCATGGCAGCAAAGCTTTGATAACCGATAATAAATAAAACAATTTGTATAGGGGGAAGTAAGAACTGACTTTGGGAAAGTGGATTTCTGACCCATTAGCCCAACCAGGCAAGTGAAAAAACACATTAACATTGGACTCTGGAATATAGAGAAGAGACCCTGAGGGATAGCTCCTGCAGTGGAAACAGTTTTGCCCAATCTCTACTGGTGGACACATTTCTACCCTCATATCACCCTACCATATGTTACGTTGCATAGATGTTATGATTATCACCGGGGATGAATTGTCCATGTTTCTATTCTCACTGTGAGTAATAGACTGTACAGCTGTTTCTAAATTGTCAAAATTCCACAAGGAAGAGCCATCAGTAAATATATTCTCTATTTCAACTGCTGGCTTGTTAGCCTTTCCTAAGCCCTCAAATTTGACCTTGTTTCTAGTGTCAGACAACACCCAAAAGAAAACTTCAAAGTGGGGAGACATAATGTGAAGAAGCGTAGAGGACAAGGAAGCAATTAAGGAGATTGTGTCATTTGAAACAAGCTGACGTTCTTTATACAGTATGGACACAAAAGGCAGGCGTGGCCTAGCTTACACTAACAGAATAATGCATGGGGCAGAGGCACCGAGGTGTAACCTATAGCCAGCTTATGTGGGCTTTGACACAAGACTCGGCAGTGGTGGTAGTGTTTACTGTAACAGCACAACATAGACATCCTCCAAAATGATCCCACACAGTATGAATGTACTCTCATTCTTGTTGTTTACTGCACACTATGTGCAATTTTATACATTTGTAACAGGTGTAACTTCTGCAACTTAATCAAGAGACTATAAAAGACTTCTTTACGCACATTTTTTCCCATGGCGAATGTATTAAATAATTGTGATTATAGGGGAACTTCACCATAGGTCCCCGAGTACTGTCGATAGGAAAAACAACGACCAGAATTGGTTCTAGCAAACTGGAGATCCTGCAGCTAATGGCCAGAGCTCCCAGTTAGTTATAATATACTTCTTGGGGGCATATTCTAAAGAGTGCCTTTTGCTCCTCTTAACAGACACAAAATGCAGTTAAAATGTCTATGCAACATGTTCAGGGTCCTTACGTGACAACAACATGCCTTTTCAACTCATACGTTGTGCAGAAACCGTACAAAACAGTACTGTCACCTACCTGTTTTTCCACCGCTCGCTTCACCGAAAGCCCAGAATAATCGATCACAGAGATAATGCCTTCACGACGAAAAAAAGTTTATTTCCCCTTCAAAAATGTCCATGTCTTCACACACTACTCTCCAATTTGCACACTTCGTGCAACAATCTCTTCTTCTGCGTTTCCCTGCAACAAGTGAAATCCCACGGAGCCCGGACGGTGTGGAAGCCATCCACGGAGACGATCTGGTCCATAATGTCCCTGTGCAGCCATGTCTCAGTGAAAGACATCAGACTGCACTCACGGTACTCCGGGTGGCTCCGTGTCAGCGCCGTTAGCTCGTCCATTTTGTTGCTAAGGGACCCTCTCCATAAGCCCGTCCCGTCTCGACCCTCCTCTCATTCCCCGACGTTGCTTCCCTCCTCTGCATCACCGGTGTGTTCAGGTGGTATATCAGCTGCTCTGGCCACTACGCCGGCCGACATTAGCGGGATCACCTGTTCTCCGGAGTAAACAACGGCGGCGCGTTCCGGTGGAAGCAGCATAATAGTTCTGATTAAGTAATTTCTCAATTTGCCAGTGTGTGTAGTCTTGTGAAATAAGTTTCAAAAAGGACCACAACAGAGTTTTTACAAGTCTCAGCCCACTTACTACAAATAATGACAAGGTTTCTAATACTGCTGATGACTGTCCAAAACATGGCATGACTTTTACAATTTTCTAATTAGTTTGCCTGCCTTTTAGGTCTTCATTTCAGTCTAACTAAACAATAACCTTGAGACATTTTAAATCACTCTAATATATATATATATATATATATATATATATATATATAATAATTGTTGATACCGTTGAAAACAGACTGAGTATCCATGTCCCATCAAACAGGCTTGAAAATATTTCTATGCTTGTTCGTTCCTAACTAATTTAGTTTGGCCTTCAAATGCAAGTGTGTCCAACTACAAAGCTGTTGAGTTTTGGCAGCCAAATCTTTAGTCTTGGATATAAAGAACTTTCCCCCAGCAGAGGAATGGTCTAGACTAGTGTTTTGTCGATTGGTGATCGTATCTTATATCAACGATTTCTTTTGGTTATTGTTTGTAATGTTTCTGTTCAGAACATGGTGGTTTATGTGAAAAAAAATGTTGTGCTGGTTTATAGTTCTAACCATTTGTTAGGTGGTTGTTACATTTCTTGACCCAGTCAGTCCACTCCAATAGCATTGTATATCGGCAATCTGAGTAACCATGACTGGACAATTTGACAATGTAAATAACTCTAGTCTAGTCTACTTTTCAAATCAACCATGATGTTCATTTGTATGGACTTTCACGTTTCTATAGTTAGTGAAGCAACAGATTTTTGGATTTTGAAGCAATTGAATGCAATTGATGCGTTTAAAAAAATGCATCAATCTTGAAAATTGTTGTCACCTTTACAGTATACAGTACAATATTCCTTTAAACTATATGAGACACAGTTACACAGACTAGACATGAAAACACACTGAAATGTCAAAGCCATTTAAAGACTCTTTTAAAGATATTTTCCATAAGAATAGAGGAAAAAGATGCTTCACTGAAATGCCAGAGTCAGAGGATGGCACGGCGCATTAACACATCTCGTTTCACACACAATTAGAACAAGGAGTGGCTTCTCTCTCTCTCTCTCTCTCTCTCTTTCATGCTCCATGGAGTACACACACACACACACACACACACACACACACACACACACACACACACACACACACACACACACACACACACACACACACACACACACACACACACACACACACACACACACACACACACACAGATCAGGGAAATTGAAGTAATTGCCCTGCAGCCTGCCAAGGTTCATGACCAGGTGAATAGATTCAGGTGATCTCCATTTCTGAATCCAGCTGGATTCATGCCTGTGTGTGTGTGTGTGTGTGTGTGTGTGTATAGCAGGGACATCTATACTATAGTTCTATACTGTATGTGTGTTTGTGCTGTGTATATGTAAGTATAGAGCTACAATGGTAATCAATAAATGAATCGACTGAATATTAATCAACACCTATTTTCATAATCAATTAATGGTTTCACTTATTTTCCAACAAAAATACCAAGTATTCTCTGGTTTCAGCTTCTCCAGTGAGAGGATTATCTGCTGTTAAACTCTGTGGGTTTTGGGCTGTGAATGGCGTTTTTTCACAGTTTATCATTTTATAGATAAAACTTTTAAATCAATAAAATAATAAATAACATATATGGATAATGGAATAAAACAATTGTTGCTGATATGCTGAAGCTCTGAGGACCAGCTTGTCCACTGGCAGTAGCCTCAATGGAGCAGAATGCAGCCAAAAGGCACTGAGTTTCAAGTCACATGCTTACCTTTTTTCAAAACAAAAAAACTAGCATTCTTTGACTATCATTGTTGTCTCAGCTTAACACATATTGAATGCAGGCTGTTCAAACACCTTCTCTGGGAAAGGTGGAAAATCACTACCTCAAGCTAACTGTCGTAGGAGTACTGAGGAAAAGTGATTTGAGCAATTCTTAAAATTCCTGACATGTTGCAGATGGATAATTTGAGTCTTATAGTATTTGGAGACTATTTTCCTTCAATATTTTTCCCTGCCAAACTTACATTATATCCCTCACGATCCCTCTCTCCTGCTGCTCTGCAGTCCTCTCAGCCTTCCTACTGTCTTAATAAAAAAGAAATATTAAGAAGAGTTCCCTGCCTGCTCTCCATTAAGAAATTGAGACCTGAGGGCAAAGACAGAGTGGGAGGCTAGCCTCTGTGTAATATGAACCATAAGATATAGGGGCCATGGCTTAGCTACACCTAGCTGTCTGTGGTGAATAATGCATGCGGCTGGGGCCCCAGGCAAGCCACAGTTCTCATGTGTGGTCACTGCACTGGGGCCAGAGGCCTAGCAGTGAGCAGTGATAGGGTTTCACCTGGCATCAAGGGTTACAGTATCTGTTGATCTGAAGCCAGCAGGTGAGCTGACCAGCACTAGGGTTTCACCTGGCGCCAGGGAGGTTATCTTGCTGACATGGAGTCGGATTCAAGCATGACGGTCTGGAGTGTCCCGGATTTAGGATAAGTAATTTTGAATACAGGTGGAATCCCCTCAGGAAATAAATAGGGAAGCCCAGAGTGACCAAATTCAAAAGCAGGCAAGAAGGTGATAACACAGAAGACCACCATTTGTATTTGATCTCTCTATCACACTTTGAGTCCAGTTTGCAGTGATACAGCTGAGAAACTGCTGAGAAATTATGCTTAATAGTTACAGTAATGATGGATGTGTTACTGGCACTAGTAATAGCAATAGCAATGGTCCCATTAATGAAATGGTAATAGAAATGTGATTAGTTAGTTAAAAGCCACATCAATGGTTCTTTTTTAGGGTTGCAACGGGCAAAGGGTCACTCTTTTTCTCTCCCACCTCCTTTCTATTACCCTCTACTCTGTCCATCAACCGCTCTTTCCTTTCCCTCCCTCTTCCCTCTGAAATAGCGCTACATTAAGTCCTAATAGCATTGGAAAAGACATACTACCCAATAACTTGGGTCTGTGCAAGTGCCATCTATTCTTCCCCTGCCTCTTAAGTGCTCAAATAAATATCACTGCAACAACATTAAACGTGATTGGCTTGATATTCAAAGCCTATGCCAGGGTGAAAGAAGTAGTCCCCATTTCATCATCGCCGACAGTTTTTGTCACGGTTTTGCACGTTTGGAGTATCTTCCAGGCGTAATATTTGACAGTGTTTTGCTGCAACCACACGGAATGAATAATACAATCACTGTCAATGGACAAAGTTACGTAGTCAAACGTGGCCATTTCAGCAAATAAAAATGAAATTGAGTTACTAATGTACACACAGAAACACACAAATGAATACGAACACCCACGCGCACAGAGGTACTGACATGGAAAGGCAAATAAACTATATGTTGTAAACATACATGCACAGACATATCTTCTCCCTCTCTCTCTCCACACACACACACACACCTCAGACAAGACAAGTGCAGGCATAATCTTTCACACACTTGCAAGCACACAAAAGGTACACACACACACACACACATACACACACACACACACACACACACACACACACAAAAATACATACAAAATTGAGGTTGCTGAAGCATAATAATGCCGTACGTGTTCAACATCATTAGTTGTGCTGGGTTATTAAACATCCCCGTAACAGACTTTCACAATAATATGTCAACACCATCAATCAACTGTGCAAACATTAGACTCTAGATCTCAGTGGGGTTCAGAGCAACAGCAGCCACCAACAACTTAAGGTATTTGTTTCTGCTGGATTGTCCCAAATGAATGGACATTAGAGAAAACAATGAAAACAAATAAAGAAAACAAACAAAATTGTACTAGTTAAGGAGACTTGGTTGCAGTACTGCAAGTTGGGAGAATGGAACAGTCAATGAGAAACGATTTTTTTTTTTTTTTTTGCCTTTTATTGCCCTTATTTTTTGATAGTTACAGCTGAAGATAGACAGGAAAGGGGGACAGAGAGAGGGGATGACACGCAGCAAAGGGCAGCAGGTCGGATTCGAACCCTGGGCCACTGCAGCAAGGACTCAGCCTCAGTACATGGGTTTTCCACACGCAGCATTGTGTTTAGTCCCCAAAAAGCCAAAAGGCAAAAAGGTCCATCACCAAAGCCCTTTAACAACTCTAATTATCATTTCAAACAACATTCTTGCAGAATGTATGTAATAAATGGGATACTTCTACAATGGATTTTCAGCTCCTGGGGTAAAAAGTGTTAGGGCACTCTTTAAGCACCTACAGGTGCAAAATGTTTTGGAAAGTCTTTGCTGGAGTAAAACCAATTTAAAACAGCCACATAAAAAAAGAATCTTGTCGGGGGAACAGCATGAGGTGCCCTGGTGAGTGGAAAGACTGATACAATGCTTGACTGTTGAAGCCATGAACATTCTAGTTTAAAAACTCTGCTCACACAGTGCTGTGGAAATCTCTCTGGTTCACAGAAAAAGTCACAGGGAGCATTTGCTGCCAGTCTTGTAGGTCTATAAAAGGAGACAAGGTCTTCTTTAACTTGAAGCTAACCTTGCATTTTAATGTTTCTGAAGGTGGACGGTTGGGTCGATGCTGGATGTCAGACTTTCTTGCCCCACCTCACTAATTCCACCGTAAGCACAATAAGATGAATGGAGAAATGGAAAAAATAGAAAAGGGTAAAAAGAGAATTTTATGTCAGAGTGAACCAAAATACACACATGCACAAACAGGACCTTCACACATGCATTAATGTATGGAGATGTCAGAGTGAGGGAGCGTCCCGAGCTGTTAGGGTTACATGAGAGCGAGTGAGAAAGTACACTGTTCTGATCAGGCTGGACCAAAAGAAAGAGTGACAGTGCAGTGCTAATGTTTCAGACTATGTCCTTGGGCTGTGCCACTTGGGAATTAGGGTCTGCAGTAATTCTAATTTAAATAAAACCAATATGCCAGCAAACAAGCCAGGCCCACAATACTAATGTACTGTATGCAACACTAAACAACATTGCGTTTGTCTGAATTTATGTGCAATTACAGGATACAAAAGGTCATATGCTACTTTTGACCTTTGTAGAAATGCAATGTTTGTTCACAAGAAGGACATTTTTGGTACACCAAACACAAAAGAGATCCAAAATGAAACCAGCACTAAAATGATCTCCCCCAACTTTCCTTTTACAGTCTGAAAAAGTACAAAGCTGACATATTCAGCATGCAGTCCTTGTAGTGAAAGGTCACTCAGCCTATTTGGGACTAAAAATATTGTTTTCAGTTACATGAATAAAAACATTTGTGAAGCTAGCACTGCTTTCATTTTTCAACTGTTTCAGAGGGATGCAACACAGCTTAGTATGATCAAAGCAGGTCTGCATACACTCAGACAAGTATATATATATATATATATTTGTGAAACTGTGAATGTAACAATGAGACAGAGAGAGAAATACACAGACACAGAGGGGAAATCCTTTGCTTATGAATCAGGCCTCTGCTTTACATCAGCTAGTGGTTTGTTAGCCAGACAGCCACACACACACTCAAGGGGGTCACAACTGATTAGACTAATATTTTTTCTGTGCTCACAAGGCCAATAAATGAAAGTGAGTTTGTGAGTTTTGGAAAGGTGAAAAAAATTGTTTCCAGCCCTGTACCACAACTGTCATGTGTCATGTAAACATTTGCCTAAATGTCTTCAGTCACCATCGTCTTTTCTATGTTAACACTTCTTTCCCATTCCTGACAGAAAATCTAATCTAAACCTGTTACTGGTTAGCGTTATATGTTTTATTCTATAATAATGCAGATGAATGACCAGTCATGTTCTGAAATCTACAGCATAAACGAATGCATTTTTCTGTTTCACTAATTAATTAAATACCAATCTAAAACAACATGTTACTGGCTACAATAACCATGCATAGAACACACACACACATGTTCAAATATATTGGCAATTACTGGTTGTTGGGCTAACAGGCAATATATTAATATTCTCCAACTGGCCACCAACCCTAGGCATTCAGTCAAAATTGCAATACGTGCAGTTGTTTAGCCACACACATACACACACACCAAAGAGTAACTATGTCCACACAGACAGGATTTTTCTGTGAAATATCTTTGCAACAGTTCTGTGGTGAAAGACTCTGATAAACATTTAATAGTTTCCATATAGCTTCATATACGCCTAAATATGCTACACGCAAACACACCTGTCTATCTGCACAAACAAACAGAAACAATACACACCTGAAAAGGACACACAACTTATACTTTATCATTTATATATATCCCATTCTAAATTGCCTCTTTTGTTCAATATGACATATTGCATATTCCTATTCTTCCCCAATTCCACTTCCTCCAGGCGGTCAGCAGCATGAAGGTGCAATAGCAACTGAGAAAGCAAGGCCATTTGAGCATTTGCACCATGGAGGAGAATGAAACACATCTGACAGATATTAGGGCTCACAGCTCAGTCCATGGCAGGGGTTGAGTGACAGACCGTGATGGAGTGGTGCCACGCAGGCAAATGAAGTAATAAAGCTATGAGAATGGACCCGCTCTACCTATTCACCCTATTACTGTCTCTAACACAGCTCAGTCTATCTGAGGGCTGTGTTAGAGGACTCCAGCTGGCACCATGGCAGGACACATTAGTCTCCTCAGATTTTACGGAACACCTGCTAAAGCAAAGCCTAAAGCATTGTAGGAGAAACAGGCTATGATAGTTGTGCCACTTGATCTTTGTTTGACACTTGCCACAGACACAAAAATAATTTCCAAAAATGATAATAACAGAAACTATAACTAACCACATTTGGTTATTGTACTGTTGTAGTTTTAATCGGATATCAAGACACAGAGTATCTAAGTACTGAGGTAATAAAAATATGTTTCTTAATATAGCATATATCAAAAGTGCCTCACATAAAAAGCAAAGATGACAGGAAACATAGCATAGAACATAGCAATAAAAGAATATATAGGTTATATAAGATATTTGTCAACACCGCATGTACAGTGAGCTACATACTTATAGTTAGAGGTTGTAGAACAGGCTTCCACTGTGGCACAGATATGGACCAGCAAGCAAGATGGACAAGTGCTACGTAGGTTAACAAGACCTCCTTAAGGGAAGGAGGCAGCCTCACTGCAAACATTAACTCAGTATCACAACATCCATCTATCACCCTGTCTGTCATTGATGGGGTCTGGCTGCTTTCTGGTCTGTGACAACAACAAGGGAGAATCAGTGAATGATTTGATGTGTAACATCACAAAATATTATTTTATGTTTTTAATCAAGCTTTTGTAGTTTACTTGCACTGCAAGCCACCTGTAGCACATCTACTGTAATGTATTTCTGTATTGCTATGTTGAATATGTACAATTATTTGACTTATTGTAATATCAATTTATGGCTTTTTTAGATGAGAGTAACAAATGGGTCAGTAGCAGTAATAAAGAATAATAGAAGCATACACAAAACGAAATATTATTAAAATGGCTTTTTTTTTTATGTGTGATAAAACAACATGGATGAGGTAGTATAGTGTTGCAGAGATGCCCTGGCCTAAAAAGATCTTGTTCTCCAGATGTAAGAAAATGCATTTGTTTGGTCCAGACCCCAACAAATATCATATCATCATGATTTTAACCACTTTTTTCAGTGAAAATTAAAATTGTGATGCAAAATGGTCGTTCCTACTAATCGCGATATTTGTCAAAATAATGGCTTTTTTTTTTTTTTACCATATCTAACACAAGTATAAAAAGATATCAATAAAAGGCAATTAAGTGTTTTAAGTGTAAAATTGAATAACTCAAACAAAAAAAAAGTTTGAGGTTGGAAGACTGATAAAATATTCTGCACAGAAAAAAAATATTTTTACTCTATTGCATGCTGAATGGAGAGTGTGGTGTACATTTCTCATAAATATCAAGTGACAGTGCAGTATCACAGCTGGCTGCTATAAAAGGGATAAAACAAATGGTTCAAATCCCAATCAATAGGGCCTTGTATTATCATGAATTAGTATGTTCATCAGCAACCAAAACATGTTGTCACAACTTTATTATTTATTATTATTATTTAGGTCTTGGGTCTGTTTTGGGGAATAATGAGATTGGATTAGAGCATCTATTGAGGTTTAAGTTAAGGTTTGGGTTATCTATGTGGACTCGACCAGGCTCAATTATTGGACGAAACAATCAATACATATCTAACGGTAAAACTGAGAGTACAAATATGATCTTAGCATAGCATAGCATTTCATTTGAAATAAATGTGTCAGCTTGAGATATAAAAAAAAGCCGATGTAGCGTCTATTGGAAAATCTGTAAATATAGTTACTGTGGTTACATTTTCAGGGGACACATTATAAACTGTATTATAACCAAAATGTTTTATTCTGAAGCTGAGAAAAACAGAAAAAATCTTTTTCAGAACAGAACTTTCCAAATCCGGTGCATTTTGTGTGTATTTGTGAGAGAGAGAGAGAGAGAGAGAGAGAGAGAGAGAGAGAGAGAGAGAGAGAGAGAGAGAGAGAGGGGTTACAATGAGGCATTCAAGTGGACAGGATAGCCCTATTCATGTTACAATTGAGGTTTCCACATACATATAGACACTTTCCACAACAGCCCAACAGCCTTGCTCTCACTCTCTTTCTTTCTTTCTCTCTCTCACACACACACACACACACACACACACACACACACACACACACACACACAAAACTTAGAGAGGGAGAGACAGAGGGAACATTTACATACTGTAGGCATAAATATTCAGATTAGCCTGGTGTGGCAAGAAACGAACTCAGAATAATAAAAGTGCAAGAAGAGCTGCTTTGAACCTCCATACTGATACTTCTCTGTCACAGCTGCATATACAGCAGCATCCTGGAAATGTCTAGGCCAAACTTGGACAGAAAGACAGTAGAAGAAGGAGATGAGCGAGAGAAAGAGATGGAAGATACATAAAGGCATAAAGAGAGAAAGGTAGATATACTGCACTGTGTATACAGTGAAATAACAATGAGAACACAATGGTATGACAGGAGATGTTTTTAGTAGATAGATGTTAAGAAGAACTGGTTACCATGTTAGAAGATTGCGCCACATTCAACCCTATAACATTCGAGTAGTGAAGAGGGCTCACACGTCTATTAGTTCTCCCTTCTTGGAAAATCAACATGCCATCAAGATGAGGCTTTGCAATTATATGAGACACAGACATACCCTACATGTATAAATGTATGAAAAAAAAACACACAGAGGAAAAGACAGACCAAGGCATACAGTACAGAGGTTTTCAAGAGTTTCAAAAATGTGTGATTTAACTTGAGATGGAAAAATTCAACTATAAAACAGAAAATCTCTGATCAAAACCCAGCTGGCCATAACAGACCTTTAACAGAATCATACAACTTCATAGTTTTTGTATTGTCGAATATTGTTTCAGATGTTATAATTTTAAAAATGTAGATCAATAGTGTTAATAATTATTACTGATCATGTTTAACGGTTTCATTAATCAATAATGTAATACAATAAGAAAACAGGGCTAAAATGTATTTTACAATTAGTTACCACACAAACAGCTTAGTGTTTATCATTTTCAATTATATAACAAAATATAATCAGAATGTCAAGGTTAAAAAAAAACTTCCAGACTTGACCTTTATATATAACCTACAAAGAATGATGCCAACAAATTCAAAACGTTATCAAGAGTAAGTATGATCAATATGTGATCAAGATATTGAATATTCAAATATTTGGTTGGGTAAACTGAACTACAGCACAAACTAGTGGTTTGGTCCATACACTGGCTAGAAGTCACAGTTTGGTGCATGTTCGGTGCAGTGGGAGAAAAACATGCATAAGAACATATTGCTTTTCATTCATTTTGAACATACAGTAGCTCTGCATTAAGTGCATCAATCTACATACCATGTACTCTGTATGTGACGTTTTGTTATGAATTGACGCAAATAGAAAAAAATTCAAAGTGACTTCTTTCTGTTTGCGAGTCATCAACAGTTGCACATTCAGAACAGGAGAGTCAGAGGCCCTTTGCATGCTGATGTAGGTTTGCAGAGAACCCAGAGAGAGTGAGGGCGTAACTCAGAGACAGGAGGAGAGGGAGGTTAAGGCTCTGGGGTAATGGACCAAACCTGTCCACATATTCTAGATAATCATTCTTAGAAAACAAATTACGCACACAGACACTTCTGAGGCTTGTTCAAGCTGATCCTCATTCATAGTACATAAGTACAATGGCTTCCCTGTATTCATTCAGTAATGACAGCCTCCCATTACAGTAAAAATATCCTCCACACTTTAAAGGTGCATATGTGTGTCTGTGTATGTGTGTGAGAATATTGCCAGTTCTACTGGAGATTTAAAAAAAAAAGTATGTATAAGTAATCTAAGTTGTGCTGGGTGAGAAAAGTATATTCATACGTATATAGTTTATATACAGTAGCCTTTTTATGCATCCATAGTGTCAAGTGTAGCAGTGTCCCTTTTCACATGTAAGCATCATCATTATTAGACTGAAAAGCAGAGCAAATGCTTTCTAGGGACCAAGTGGGAAACAAATGGTTGAACTTGAAATTCAACGTGCTTCTACACAATCTATACAAGTAAGGGCCCCATGCACAAAGAACACAAAATATGATGTGTTAGGCACACTGTTTAGCAAGATGCAACAAGCACAGAGTGAAACCGACTATGGTTCACTTAGCATATATTAGAGCTTGACATTTACCACACAATCAGGTCAGCTTGGCCGTATTTCTCACATCACAGTTCCAGTTTGAGTCAGACTGGAGTGAAAACTAATTATGAAAACACAGTGATTAGGAAGTCATTGCTGTGATTAGTGACTTGTAGATTATGGCACACCAAAACCAATTCACTCCGTGGTGTCTAGAAGGGCTTGGGATAGGCCTACATATAGGTCCAGACTGGTGACCTGAATTTATAACCTGGGACTCCAAACTGAGTCAGATCTGATTTTTATCTACCGATTCCCCTCCTAACAAGATTACCAGTATATTTAAATAAGACACTTGCCAGAGCTCAACTAAATTGACTGCTTAAATTCAATTAAATTTGGTTCCTCATCCTCAACTGAATAGGGTCACAGCTTTGTACTTGGCATTGATATTAAGTATTATTTGACTCTGAGAACCATGCACACACACATTACATTCACATTATCTAGAGCATGTGTTATTGAAGATGCCCACATTGATTTGGTGCGATGGTTCTGAGTCTTTGGCTCTTTGCTGTGTGTATGAGTGTGTTTGAGGGGTTCTGCGAGCATGCAGAGCAGCCTAGTACAGCACATTGGGTGACTAATGAGGCGGACACACAATGCAGCGCTATAACACTTCAACGTGTCATGATTCATTATTTGGGAATCATCAAAAAAATAGGAGGGAAATGCACACTAAGATAAACACATACCCACACTGTGAACTGTGTACACAGACTTCAAGAGTTACAATGAAAGAGCAGAACTGGAGCGATGTGTAATTTGATGTGTAACTTGATGCTCCTCAATTTGGTGCTTTGTGAGCTAATTAAGAGTGTTACTTAACACATGCGTCCCAGTCCCAGCAAACTTGTAGTGAAGGTTTTATATTACATGGTGCGTTAAGGTGCATATTGTATACTACTGGTGATGCTCTTGTCTGAATCCAGCTTCCTATTTGTCACCTTAACCTTCTCTCTCTCTGTCTTTCTCTTCTTCCCATTTCCCCTGTCCTCTATCCTCTTAAACCACATACAAAAGTCCAAGTTCATGTCATTAGCTTGTTCATTTGTGCTGAAACAAACAAAAAGCTCTCCATCTCTGTTTTGAAAATGGACGCCTCTCTCTTCAGTTCAAAAACCTAATGCAACTTGTTGTTGTGTGGGCGACAGCATTAGTCCCATTTGAGTGTGTGTGTTTGTGTGCGTTATGTGCTCTTTGCTGGAGGTGGGATCATCCACGGCAGTCAACGGTGTAGAGTGCAAACCTCTCCAGAGAGGCTGCAGGTCTCTAAGTGCTTTGCTTAGCTACCGCTGCTAAGCAATCAAGAGTCCCCCCAGTCACACAGGACAGCCTGCTCACGGCATTATCACAGCACAACGCTGTTAGGACACTCACATTGTCTGATAGACACATGCAGTCAAACAAGCTGGAAAAACCAATGCTTATGCCTGCAACTGTGATTTCCAAAAGTTTTCCTCAGAATTTTGAAGTTTTATGGCAGAGAACTGCTAGTCAGTTGTGTTTTAAGGCTTTGCTTGTGCAATAGGTCACCCGTAACCAGATGGTACAGAATTTAATACAGGCCATGAAGGGATATTTCATGGCAGAAAAAAAAGAAAGTAGTGTAAGAGTAAAACCTATGATTAAAGCCAACAGTTTTCCTGTCATTCCCAAATCCCCTATATTCTAGAATTATATTAATGTGCATTAGTGATTTATTGTATGTAGGGATGCACGATAACTTTGTTTTTAAACCGATAACGATAAGTTTAGCTCCTAAAGGCCGATACCGATACCGATAACTCACACACATATACATATTAGGGATTTGAACGATGCGATACGATTCACCTCTGTTCACAATGCGATGCGATTCATTAATGATTTGACAACGCTTTGACTTTATACAATGTGATTCGGTTTGATACGATTCATGATGCAATTCAGAACGATTCAACACAATACAAAGAATTTACAAGCCCACATCTGGTTTCTAATGTATTTGATACTTGATTGTTTTCTATAAAGCAAACCAATAAATCCAACTTAAAAAGAAGATGCAATTCAATATGGTACAGACAGAGGATTGTTTTATTCCTAATAAACACTAAATCATAAACAAAAAATATTTGTTTCATTACATGTGTTTTTAATCTCATTCTCTACTTATACAATACTAAATGTATTGTATTCGGGCAATTTCTTTTTGGCCTCTTAATAAAAAAACAAAAAGCAAACAGTCCTTTTCTCAGGTCCTTTTACTAATAGTGTTCTCTGTCTGTAATTTCACAATGTTTTACAAAACACTTATAAAACTTCCCAACATCAACAATGTGCATTGTGCAAATAACTTCATCATAGTGCAATGCCCATACTACTGCCTGCCAGACTGATGTGCTTGAGCTGACACTCTTCTAGTTGGCCAGCTGAGCAGTGAGAGCAGAAATCATTGAGATTTATACAACAATATAACAGTTCAACAAAAATAAACAATTGCAACTGCTTACAAATATAAGTGTAAAAAATTAAACTATTGACTGACAGCCACAGCAACTGTAAACATCACTCACACTGAGGTAAATCAACTAGAGGTCTTTCTTTTCAAAGTGCAAAGTCCACACTACTCCTGCACTATTGTGTGTCTTCCAAGGTACGCTTAATATCTCCTCTTCACCTGTTGTGTTGCTTCCCTCCATTTTTTCTGTGTACTAACTAACTGCGTCTGTGGCGCCACGCAAAAAGATGCTGCACCGTGTATTAATGGATGTGAGGAGTTTCCGCGGGCGTTTCATTGTTTTTGTCAAAGTAATTTAAATACTTGATAATGGAAATTTGCACATCGTCAAAACAACAATGACGATATTATCGCAAACGATATATATCGCCCACCTCTAATGCACACTGAAGCTACCGGTGCACTCGCATCGCAAGTGTCTGTCTCGGACCACCGATTCCAATCGGTGAATCTCTCCATCCCTAATACATATATATATGATCATGACCTAAGATCATGACATTAATACTATGAACAAACCCAAAAACACTTTTGACTCTTTAAATGGAGATATTTATTTTTTCCAATGAAAAACTATTGGCAAGCCTCTCAAAAAAAATAAAGGCCCCTTGAACTGATGCAAATACATGCATCGGGATTACAAACTGAAAAAGTGTATTCCAGAAGTTAAAAAAAATAAATATATATAGGAAACTGATGCACTGACACAAGTTAGATTCAAACATTTCTATGTAAACACAATCTGAAAAAGTGCATTCCTCAATAACAATAAATAAAATGTGCATAATGCACTGACACAAGTTAGACTTGTCTGTGTAAACAAACTAAAAAAGTGTAATTCCCTGTTCCCAAGTTTGCTAGTCGTTCTTTTGGCCTTTTAAGTTCATGTTTCTATTGTTTATGTGTAACGTGAAAAAATACTGTGGATATTCTGATTATGCCAACGTCACTTGAACGCAGCATTCACTTCAGGCCATTCAGGTCTCATAGTGAGAGCTGGGCACTGCCGTGCTGACAAAATTATATATGTTATCGGGGCTATTCTTCATGATATCGGACTTATCAGAGTGACGTAATAATTTCCTGTTAACTATCGGCCCGATAATTATCGTACACCCCTAATTGTATGTTCAAATATAACCAGTCCAGTGCCAGGATAGCTGTTGAGGAAATGTTATGTATAAAGGTGCCAACTTGAGTGCTACCCATAAGAGTGAGACGGCAGCTTTTTATGCTGTTGAGATAAAGAGCATTGTTGACACAGCTGCCTCCTGACCTTAGATAGAGAAAATTAGTCTGACTCATTATACAACAATAAAGAAGTACAAAGAGCATCATAAGAAATGTGGAACACAAAAAAGGAAACACTTTTTGTTGAAGGCTATAGACATTTTATAAAATTATATTTCATATAGGTTAATGTATAGATTTGGCCAATTCCTTTATATTATCTTGCATTGTAATTCTGACAAATTCGAACCAATCCTTGTTGATGGGAGGAAGCTCTGATGCAGTAGCTGGGGATTCCCAGGTAAGCAATGACTGAAGCTAATGTCACAGTGATCTAATCTTTATGTCCTCCAAATGAAGTTGAGATTATCAGTTGATCATCACATTTAAGTGGCCTCTTGTAAAATAATAAAACAACAACATAGACTGTTTTCTAGCGCATGGTCCAATAAGAGGAGCGCTGGGCATTCAGAGCTTCTATAAAAGATGGCAGGTAAACATGGGAAATAAGAAGGGGTGTGCAAGGTGCACCAGGCTCCCCAGACTGAAAAGGCATAACAGCTCATGGATGTGTAAGGGTTCAGGCATGTTGTACTGACCACTGGACAGTTAACTTTAACACATCTTTCATGTGGCATTTCAGGCTCCATCTGTCTGTCCTTCCTCCTGACCTCTGTCTAAATATTAGATATTGAAAACATTTTAAAAAGGCAGAAGTAAAAGATACTTTGGTTTGAGAGAAGAAATACAGATTTTTGGCAAGGAAAAAAAGTGTGTACTTAAATTATAAATAAATTGAATGGAATCAAATCTAATCAAAGGGGTGTCAAAAGAAATTACAAAACATTGACAAAAATAAATGAGTACATGAAGTTGGTCACCATCTCTGTAATAAATGCTGCTAAGGTTACAAGCACTATGACAAGACTGGGTAATAGGAGTGACTCCGTTTATGTATTCATTCCTGTCATTTCACTCAGCTTTGTGGTGCTAACAAAAATTGATATTTACTCTCTGTGGAGTCAAGGAGCACAGTTTGACAAGATTACATTATCGTGAACAGATAACACATGCAATCTTCTGTATTCAAAGGATTTCTGTCACCTGTCTTAACAGAAAGGAACTGTCAAACAGCCATCTCTTGAAATAGGATTCAGACTTGCTCCAGCAGCTTAACACTGACAACAGTAACAGCCTTGAATTGATCTAGCTCATGATGGCTGTCTTCAAAGCTCCTTGATACAGACAACCTGTATCAGAACCCACTCTGCCACATCGTTACAGGCCGATGGCAAACAATGTTCTCTCTTCCCTGGTGGATGGGCAGAGAGAGACAGACAAAGGTCGTGAGAAAGTTAAAGACACTAAGTGTCAATGAAACAGGATAGAGGGAAGCTGGAGATAGTGCGGCTTAGAAACTAGAGCCAAAAAGAAAGAAGGGAGAGAGACCTACAGCGAGACACAAGAAAACAGAATGAGAAGAGCAAAATGAGAAACAAGAGATGAGAGAGGGTTTGAGAGAGAATGACTGAGATTCAGAGACAGACAGAAGGTTGTAGTGTGCAAGTGTAAGAGAGAAAAAAGGGAACTATCTATACACTTAAAACTGTTTATTCACTGCCTTTCCCTATCTACAATTTTTTTTTCCTCCGTCCAACAAGACACCAATGCTCTTGTTTCTCCTTTTAAACCCTCCCTTGTCACCATCATATGTTCCTGTAAACCAAAAGCCAACATAAAACATAGTTGTGACATTTAGCCAGCAAGGGGATTCAAAGCCTTATAGGCAATACCCAACTGGGGCAGTAGTCCATTCTTTACCAAAACCTCTACATGTTTAGTGTATGTGTGTATGTTTCCTTTTGCAGTTTACCTGGACAGCATGATTGATTAAGCTGGTGAGCAATCGGAGTCGGACAATTGAGCGTGAGAGCAAGAAGGGAGATCCATCATTGTGAAGGCTCATGCCTAAGTTTGGCACTAGATAAATGGGCTCAGATGAAGCCTGTGTGCGCACATAGAGTGTGTGTGCATTGTGTTCACGCATGTGTGTGTGTTGTCTGTATGAAAGCATGCGTGGGTGGGTCATGGCTAAACAGTCTCACTATTCCAAGTAAAACACACATGCCTGCACACTCCTTGCTTGGATTGCTTTTCAAAATCAAAGGAAAATGCTATTCTTTCTTTTCGTTCTGTGCCTTCAAAAGAGTAAGGAGGAGCGAGGGACAAGAGGAGGTGGCATTGTGTTTCCTCCTTGTGCATTATGGATGAGGCGTGTCCACAGTGTTCGATCAGTGGCTCTCTGATGGCTTGAAGGTGGCCTGCTGGGTATACCTAAGACTTGTGTCTGTGTGAACTTGAGTGTGTGTGACTATGACTGAGATAGGAGTCACCAGGGTCATACCCACACGCACACATAGATAACAAACCCTTCCTAGGTGTAATCTTTATTAATTTACTTTTGAGTACAAATCAATAAAGATTTTACTACTGACAGAAAGTTTTGGGTCAGCACAAAGACAGAAAAGTTTTGATATCCAATATAAAACAAGTAGGCACGAGAAGGTATCAAGATAAGACACGATCTGCAATAACAGCTCCGAATCCTTTACTTTTTCTCACAAGTTACAATACATGCCTAGTTACATGCACTGGACACTTAGGAACCTAGAAAGAGTGTCCTACACAGAAAGGAGATATGTCCAGTGAAGGAGGAGTGCCAAAACAGAAATTTTTCCATCCAGTCATAATAGTGTCCCTTGGTTACTGTGACAACATGATGAGGGCCTCTCTACAAACTCCATGGCAACATGACAAACACAACTCCCCATTTATAGAAGGGAGTGTGTGTTGGTGTGTTTATATACTCGTATGTATAGTCAGCTGAGCTCAGGCCCATTGACACAGTAGATAACAGCTTTTAACACTCTTCAATCCTCTCAGCACTCATTGCTTCCTTACCAGCAGGTAGAGATGTAGGGTTTTCGTGCGCAGTCTGGAGTCAATTTGTGAGACTAGAAGGCACTAAGAGAACATACGTAATTATTCTTCTACTTAACACACACTCATCACTTTACTTGTCTCAACGTTGAGAAAAATACCAGGATTTGGAATATTCTATCACCTTCTGTTTAGGGCTGTTTGATTATGTAAAAAATCATAATCACGATTATTTGGGTCAAAATTGAAATCACGATTATTCAAACGATTATTTTTTTAAACTTACCTGTTCAAACGAAAACAACGTGACAGGAGAAGACTGCAACTAGTGTCGCGACCACCGGCGCAAGTATAAATAGTTACGGCACTCCTGTGACTTCACATTGTCGCGCAACAGGTCGGGAACGGCGAGTATACCGAGCGCATGATGTGCAGTTCTTGCTGCGGGGGAGGGACGGAAATAAGCACGCGCGAAATACGCAGACTGTGGCTGTGTCCCAATTCAGGGGCTCAGCTTTTTTCTATACAACGTTGCACAACAGAAAATGAAAAAAAAAATAGTTTCCCTCCGATTGTATTAGTTTTGAGATCGTTTGGCCCCAAAATCGTAATCATGATCAAATTTCGATTAATTGAGCAGCCTTACTTCTGTTTGATAGTTCGATATGACATAAGATATATAAAAACTCAAAAATTGTACAATACTGTTTTTAAAACAACTTAATAAAATAAAATCCAAAATATTGGCATATGACAGAGGTTGTGTTTTCAGCCTGCTTGCTATCTTCCATTTTCCACGTGAGCTCCTGTGTGCACCTCTCTGCACGCTCTGCACCCCCCGGTCTACACTCCTGTTACTTACATGACCATACACGGCATACACACTACTCTCTTAACAGAGACTGATTGGTCATATCTTTTGGGGGCGTGGATAATGATAATGAGTGTCACACCTTTTTATTTAATTAAATCGCATTCTTTTGCAGTTATGTAATTGCACAGGGTGACATCGCGATTGAAAATGTGATTAGATTAATCATGCAGCCCTAATTCTAACCTGGAAATCAGGAAAAATACATTTAACTGCGGTAAACAAAAACAACAATGGTGCTTCAAGCTCCATTACAGTTAACAATCAATTACTGTAAGAAAACTAACCATAAAACTCAGTATAAACAAATACTAACACTAATACTACCAATCAACATTACTTGCTTCATGTCATCAACATCATCTGTTACACATTTTACCCTGTGAGGTATGTTTTCAGAGGTTCACACAGGTTTATCAATACATTCTTACATTAAAGCTGCCCAGTATGATCACCAGAGCAACTGATTCTAATCCCAGCCATAACCCACAAAACACATTCCAGGAACAGAGCGGATGCTCAAAGATGAGCAACAGGAATGATGCCATTAGCTTTCTACAGTGAAAGTAAATCAAACTTTGACTGTCTTTGTCATGGGAAGCAACAGGAAGAAAGTGATGGCAGAAATCTAAAGAGTAGTGTTTGTTGCCATTGGGATTCTCAAAGAGTCATCATCTGCTGCAGGAGAGCTGTTGGGTATGTCTGAAACTGTATTGATGGAAAACAAGCTTGCTTAGTTTACTCTTCATGGATAAGTTCAAAGTCAAAGAGAAACACTTTGGGCAGAGCTGAACTGCTACATGAAGTATATCCAGGAGGTATAATCTATGATTCTTCCTTGCATGAGAAATGAACATGTGATATTGTTTGGGGAGGACTGTTGAGGACTGTTGCTTTGCTGTGTCAGACTCATCTACTCCTCAATGACCTCTTATTTCCTCCAATAGCTCTAATTTATGGATATTTAATCTCATTAGTTGTTGCTTTGACAATGGTCATTATATGAATTACTTCCCTCCTAAAACTACAAACTGCTAGAAATGCCTTAAGAATATTTCAAGTGATAGAATGATAGAAATTTCTCTTGTGTCTGGAATGGGAAGACATATTCAAGCTACTGCACTGTGTATGCCAACATCAGTTTTACAGCTACCGGTCCACACTGGACTCTTCCAGGCATTAAATGATGCTTCCAAATCCTTTAACTATGTGTTGTTAGCATGGTGGACTCTCGTTAACATAGCCAGTGGGACAGACATGACAGCGCCTCTGTAATTCTATATACAGAGTTGTAGCTTTTACAAGGCACTTTTGTATAGCAGATTGCTGGTGTGTGTGTGCACATCCACATCTCCAATATAAACAGTGGAAAGTGAAAAGTGCATAGGGGAGGGCTGAATTGGCAAAGCACTCCTCAAAAGTATCAGGAGACAGCTGGCGCCACCTCTCTGGTTCTCCCTCTCTCTTTTACTTGCTTTCTCTCACCACCAACAACGCTTTCAGATTACGTGAGAAACACACTTTCTGACAGTCACTGTTTCTCTCTCTCTCTCATTCTTTGTTTCTCCCACCTCTCACCCACTGCTTTTTCCTCACTTTTCAGAGCTGTGCTGTTTTTCTCCCTCTTAGTCATATTGCCCTCTTTTTCCCCTCAGTTTGTTTCAAGCCTCTCTCTCTCTCTCTCTCTCTCTCTCTCTCTCTCTCTCTCTCTCTCTCTCTCTCTCTCTCTCTCTCTCTGTCTCTCTCTCTGTCTCTGTCTCTCTCTCTCTCACTGGTGTCTGTCTACAGGTGGAAAATGTCCGGCAGATGCTTTGGCCGTAGCCCAGGGAGTTGCTGACTTTATTACCATGGTAGCTCTTTATCACCATGGAAGCACTCTATCGTTGCAATGACCAGCGTCCTGTTACCTGGTCCAGTTGGCATGTGTGCACACATAAATATACTCTTGCCACTGGAGACAGTTCTCCAAGGGCTTCCCCCATTTACTTTCCTTATAAGTACGTCTTGTCGTAAAAAAGTCAATTCAGGTAAGGTCAATCAAAAATGCTGCTAATTCATGAAAATGTTACCAAACTGCTGTCATGTTTTTAACTTTAACATGACTTTTATATGACTGTGCAGATGCTGATTTAAAGGCTGTAATCTAACACAGTTATAGATTAGTCTTCTGCTAATAAAATCTGGAAACAGACCAAATGTACCATACTGTATTCTCTGCACTTCCATGCTCATCACAACAAGAAATCTGGCACTAAAAAGTTGCAAGAGACACAAAATACAACATGGACTTATCAGTAAACAGTAGTCAGGTCACTCACACATAACAGCTCACACATAAACATGGTAGGTGCCAAATGTTCTGCACACACTACACAAACTGTTACTGAGGCCAACTGAGAAACAAGTACATTTTATAGTGACAAAACCATTCAACAACACCTTCACATAGACCCAAATACACACGAGTACTTTCATAGTACCTTCCAAAAACACAGCAACATATACTCTCTCGACTTCTTTATATTTTTTGGAGAACTCAACCAAAACTTCCAAACACAAAGTATACTCACACTGACCTCCTTATTGGTATAATCCATCACCACATGTCTCTGACTACATCACAGTCAGCTCTAACTTTTAGATAAAGCTACACACACTTTTCTTCCGAAAACATGTACAGCCATTGCACACAACCTCTCCTACATCCACACAAACACATCTCACATCACTCTCACCAAAAAAATTGTTTCCTACCATCTTTGCGGTAAAGGTTGATCTCCACTTTCCTCTCCTCCGACCCCAGCAGGGCTTGTGCCATCTGGGCGATGGCCAGTCGCTTGGTGTCGGGTCCGTACAGGAAGTTACACGTGCATGGCTTCTGCATGATCTCAGCACGTGAGTAACCACACAAGTGGCAGAAGCCATCGTTGCAGAAGATGATGGCGCAGTTCTCCACTCTTGCATTGGCTATGACGAACTTACGACCTGTGGATGGAATGAGAAAAGTTGACTCCAGTGTTCACCAAGACAGCAACATTTTCAAATGGTACTGGAGTGTGGGTGACAGAGGAACAAATGAAGGCATGGAAGAAAATATGGAAAGTCTAAATAGAGTTCAATGAGTCTTTCAGGAGAAATGCATCATTAGAGTTCACCCTTAGTCAAACTGGATAGAATTACATTCAATTCAATTCAATTCAATTCAATTCAATTTTATTTGTATAGCACCAATTCATAACAGAAGTTATCTCAGGACACTTTTCAAATAGAGCAGGTCTAGACCGAACTCTTTATAACATTATTTACAGAGACCCAACAGTACCACCATGAGCAAGCACTTGGCGACAAGGGCAAGGAAAAACTGCCTGTTAAAAGGCAGAAACCTAGGACAGATCCTTCGGCTCTAGGTCGGTGGTCGTCTGTCTCGACCAGTTGGGGTGAGAGAGAGAGAGAGACAGACAGACAGACAGACAGGTGCACAGCAACAACAGTATTGGCAATGGCAATCTAGCAGGACCATGGCAGGAGGCTCCACCAATTACATAAGACTTAATACCTCTCAAATGCTAAACACTGCAAAGGGACAAAAACATTTTTATTTTCTGCTGATTTTGCATCTATAACCATCAATATGTCCCTGTAACAAACACACTTCCCCAGTCCTTGCAGAAGACAGTTTTATCTAATTTGTGTACCCTCGCTGCATCCAAATGTTGATAAATGTAGATATGTGGGGTGTGCACTAAAAAGGCTGCTGTCTAAAATATGTCTTTCTGTTGGCACTGTACATGTCATTCTGATCCATGTATCAACATATTATGTAGATCATGACATCCATGTGCCCTATAAACTGTGTATATGTAAGCTTTAACACTGAATAATATGCAGTGTATTGTAGCTCAGTTAACAAAATCCTGAAAACCATGTTGCCGCACCATAAATTCAACTGTTCTAATTTGATGAGAAAGACCATTTACATACAAAGTGGTGGGGGCAGGCCCATTTCACTTATGAGAATAAAATAGAGTAGTGAGAAAGCTGTGATTTAAGCATTCCTACAAAATAAGAAGCATTTTGAGCAAAAAATAAAACATTTTGACTTGGAAATCACAGGTGTAATCAATAATATTAATTCTGCCAGCTCTCCAGTTAGGCTTACCAGGGTCAGCTAACTGGGATATTGCAATGTAATGAAGCCATCATTAATTAAAGTTAACAGCAACACCTGTGCTTTTCCTGCTAGACATGTCACAATGTCGACACATTTATGAGAATAAGCTCAAAAAAACTATGTATGTATGTTTTGAGAGAGAAAAAATATTATGCTAAATTTTAGTGGAGAGTTTTCGTCTTTACTCTCACATTATTAGTTCAAGCATGCAAAGGCACTGTTTACATCATTTTAATATGCATTTCTTCTGACTTCTAGAGCCAGGTAGCAAGGAATGCTAATCACTAATTTGAGAGATAAAACACCTGCTTATGTAGCTAAAATAGCAGTTTTGCTATCTTACAAAGGCTCATTTTCAAACCCTAATGAACCTATGCAAAGAAAAGTTATTCAGTTACAAAAAGAAATGAAACATTCACAGACCTTGTCCCCTTTTCAGCCACGCAATAAATAATATCCAATACAGTATTTGTCGTTCGGAAGACACATTTTTAGCACTGTGACGCTTTCTTGTCTTTTTCTTCGCTAGCCTCCAGCTGCAATGTCAACTTCAAAATAAGAGTCCCACTTTCAAATTAAAATTACTAAAAACACTACGTTGTTGAGTTTATCAGTCCAAAACTAGAGGTTATTCAAAACTGTACTGATAGCTTGCTTATGAAGTGACTGGTGGTCTATTATGGATAGAGCTACATAATACCAAGGCTATAATTTAATATGTCTTCTCTTCTGCAATTCACATTAATGCCAACTTTAAAGTGTGTGTGCCCATAGGTTTGCATATGTGTGTATGTGTAAACTACAGCTGTAACCTTGGTAGCTCCCACAAAGCTCTGATGTGCGTCTCTCTCTAAACCACTTACTGTAGAAGGAGCCATTTAGCTTTGTGGCCTCTGTTCAATGTCACTGGATGATCTGAATGCACACAGAGAGCTGCTGTTGAAGAACACACACACAATCACACACACACACACACACACACACACACACACACACACACACACACACACACACACACACACACAATCTCAAACACACATACTTACAAACACACACTTGTGCATACTCCCTTACCAGCACACCAATTCTGTACTACTCGTGTGTCTAAATGTGGTCTCTGTGGCGAGTGATTGTGTTTGTGCTGCATCAGAGTGATGGTCTGACAGGCTGATAAATGACCTTCACTAAAGAGCTTTAAGCTTCTGAAGAGCCCCAATGTTTCCTGTTACTTTCACTTAGCACTGGGCCCCACTGTGAGGAACACTGCAATCATAAATTGACATATGTATGGTTAGAGGGTAGGAGGAAAGGCTGGTATCAGAAAAGGGTGAGTGAAGCAAAAAACAGCAGGAGGGCTGGATGAGGATGAATAAATAAATGGAGGTGGGATATTTGGATAAGACTTTGGGAAGGAAGGAAGAATGGGAGAAAAACAAGATAAATGGAGGAAGGGGTGGAGTAAAACAAAAGCAAGATAATAAAGGGAGATTTGCAGAGAAAGATAAGGCGGAGAAGTGATCTGTCCAGGGATGCATGGCACAGGAAGAATCTGACCACATTTCTCAGCAATTAGCCTGCATCAAGTAAATGCACTGGAGACTGTTGTAAAAAAAAAAAAAAAAAAAAAAAAATTTTTCTCCCCCCCCTTTAAAAAAAACTTTTTTTTTTTTTTTTAAATTTAAATTAAAAAAAAAAAAAAAAAAATTTAAAAAAAAAAAAAAATGGTGAAACTGTTTACAGTTGAGAACAATTCAGAATGGAGATAAAATGCAAATGGCCTGCTAATTATCCTTCAAGGTAATTAGTAAGACAATACGTTGACGCCCCATCTCTTGAAATGCACCGCAGCGCTACCAAAATGCATTGCATGGCTGCTTACTTAGACAATTAATGGGAAGCATGGAAATGACTGATACTACGGACATGGACCATAAACCTTCTGTGGTGCAATTAATTAACAGTGCAGCAAGAATATGATTGCAAGTGTAAGTTGAATGCAAGCTTTGGGCAAGGCTACACATGAAAAGCACTGCTCACTGTATATCCCTTACCGTTATCATAACGCAGATCTTAACCATGTATGGTCCTCTTAATCATGTATGGTCCTCCAGTAGGCATTCAAGAGTGCTCATATAGCTTCAAAAAACAAAGTGGCAACACCACTCTATCCATATTTCATGCAGAAGAATAGGTCATAAAAGTAAGAGTTTTAGGCAGTCAGGGAGATCCAGGATTTCTGCTTTAGGTTGCACTCTGTCTAGCTCTGTCTGCTGAAGTTTTCAACAAAGATAACGCTCACTTAGATGGTCTAGAAACACATTTGAAAGCCACTAACAAGGCCACATTTCAAACAAGACATGTCCATTATAATGAGAACAACCTCTTTCAGACACAGAAATCTATTTTTTAGTAGAAAATCGCATATAGGGTGTTGAGTTTTTTGTGTTTTTGTGAGAGTCTTGGATAAAAGTGAATCATGACCATTAGGCTGTTTGAGGTGACATAAATAACTTTAATTCAGCCACAAGATTATTATTGCAGTGAACATGCCTTGTAGGTCCTTAATGCACCCTGGGTCTCAAAAAACAGCCTGACATTTTTGGTAATTTCCATTCCATGTTGGGAGATCCTCACAAAGGCCGCCGGTGATAAATCTTCCTGAAGGACTTCAGGCTGTGAAAAGGGAACAGCACCACATTGCTGCAGTGAGATTTTGTTCCTATAATTGCTTCTTGCTCAGTTTGTCAGACTTCAGACCTTGATCACAATGAAACTAAAACACAGAGCCAGCTCCTAGGAAACTGGGTCTAAAATGGTGGTGAAAGGTAAAAGCTAGTCACTGTATTATATAAAGCGTTTGAATTGTCCAGAATGTCTCACCAAGGGAAGAAGCAGGTGTCCCTAAAATGACTAAACTGGTCTGAAAATGAGAACACTGATGCAATTAAGCTTGATTTGTTTAATCAAAGACTTGCAGTTCATCTCAATTTATTTTAATTGTGTTACTTTAACTTATGACATGTTCCATGGTGGCTATGAATCTAGACAGCAACTACAGCAAGGCTGTGTTCAAAATCATAAAATCTTTATTTTCTTTATTCACTCATTCACTACTCCATATTGAAGAGACAGCAGTTTATTCAGCAGAAAATTGAGACTCTGGACATTTGGAAATTATCATTATTCTATATCCTCTCTGACAGGTGTAGCACAACTGTAATATTCGCATCTCTAAAATACCATGCAATGCATTGTGGAATTGTTGGCAGAAAGTAGTGTGCATGCCAAACATAAATTGTTAATATTCTTCTAAGCTGATATTTGCAATGCTAGTCGCAGATTAACAAAGGTCTAAACTGCAAAGTTCAAAAACTGCCACGACTACATGCCTTACACCTGCAATAAAATTTTTTGGTCACTTGGGGGCAGTGAAAACAAGTAATGAACACAGTTTAAATCGATATGGCAGTCAAGTAAGCAAACAATTACTTATTTAAATATCCAGCAGTTACAGAGCAACATCAGCTCTTAGTTAGCATTAGAGTTTTTGGTCTCTACCAGTGTTAATACACTAGCTGCTCCTCTTAGTGTACCAGCTAGTCTCTAACTGTGTCTGTCTGCTGTTTGGTGCTGAGCAGGTAGTATGCAGTCGCTTCTCAGAGCAAATAGTTGCCTGCTGCAGCCAGAAACACCTCTGAGAGCAGTGAGAATGAGCCACAACACTAAAGTTGTGAGTAGGACTACTAAACAGTGAACTGAAACTCACAATAAATCAGAGGGGATCTGCAGATTCAGGTGATGACTCATTTCTTCACTACGAGCAACACCTTTCCCATTCTCTCATTGTTTTCATATTGTCATTTGATACATTGCTGTTTTAAAAATATTGATTATACTGTAGCTGGTTTAAGCTCTTCCCTTGAACTGAACTGTATAGGTATAACCATAGCTACCTCCCAAGAGAAATCCATGGAACACAAACTCCACCATTTTCCAACCTTTTTCAACCTTCCAACCTCATTCCTCTGCCTCTGTCAAATCAGTGGACCTGATTATTGCCTTTGTGAGAAATGTCCTCTCTGGAATTACAGGCTGCTTTCTTTAGGTGCAGTAAGACCAAGATTTCCCCCTCAATCATTTCAATGAAGAAGGAAGTGAGATGTGTGTACAGACGGGTGACAAATTAAAGGAAAAACCTGAATGAATGAGTGGCGAAAATGACAAATGCGTTTTCCTTTAGTACACAAGATGTCATTGAATAGTTTAATGAAAATGAGGTTACGTGAATCAGTTGAACATCTATGGGAGAATGGAGAGGGTTTGAGGTTTGTGTTGGTTTTTCCTTTAAATGGTCACCCTTCTATATATTGATCACGCATTCTTCGCCTTGCACAGAGGTCAATCTGATTGAACTTTCAGCTCCCATGCACATAAATAAATGTGCTTTCAGGTGTATGTTACTTGAGTCAACCTTGTTTTGTAAGAGAATATGTTCACAGCCTGGGTCTTCCTCCACCCACTGATGGGAGATTTTCATCTCACATTGCCCTTATGATGAATGAATGAATGAATGAATGAATGAATGAATGAATGAATGAAGGAAAATTAAAACAAACTCCACACACTGAGGCAATTTTATCTGCTAAGTATTCTTCATTAGACTTGATTATGAAATGCCCCCCTGAACAAAAATGATCCTTTAACAAGGAAGAGGCTAGACAGTCATTATTTCCTGTAAATTATGTCTCTGACGCAGTTCACAGAGGTGATGCATAGCAATTCCCCCTCTGAACCACTGATTTATAAGTCATTTTATAACCACTGCGGGGACAATAGTCTGCCATATTCAGACATTTCTGCACACTTCATTTCTTTTCAAAATCACCAATGGCCAATAACATTTAAGACTCCTGACTCAAGCTCTCTGTGCACCACGTTTTGGAGGAACTGTTCAGCCGTTATTATTATGTTGGAATGAGTTTGGAAGTTGCAGTTAAATGATTTATGGATATTTGAAAGATTTGTTTCTGTATCAGTTGTTGAGCCATAACATGGATATGTGGGTTATTACTGTATTGATTGTATTGATCAGCAGCATGTGCACATTCACATTTTCTAAAAGAACAGATGATGATGCATCAAACTCAGACTTGGAGAGGAGAGAACGAGGAGGGAATGAAATAAGAGAAAAAGCACCAAGACACAACACAGTGTGACCCTGTGTTGAAAATACAGAGACACAGCATGTACCTCGCTGCTTTAAAAATAAAAGGCTTTTAATCAAGATGGCAGTCAAGGAGAGCAGACAAAATACACTCACTGGTGAGGATCAGTGCTTACAGACTGGCCCACATTCAAATATAAGCCTAAATCAGTTTGTACACATGTAAAATTCACATTTTAGTATTTGTCATTCATCTCAAAAATCTGAACCAGCTTAAACAACACAGTGTATCACTTGTACTCATCTTCCAGAATGCCCCTTTCAGCTCAGGGTTCGGGAAATATCATGGTTTGGGTTAAAATTTCTTATTGGTTAATGTTTGGGAATGATCATGTTCATAGTTAAAAGAAGCCAATGTTGACTGACAGGAAACAGGAAGTGAAGAGTGGTCTCCAAAAGTGCAACGTCTTGTTGAGCCATCCATCCATCCATCCATCCATCCATCCATCCATCCATCCATCCATCCTCCTTCCTCTGCAGAGTTTGTGGCTCACACTATTTCCTCCTTTGTGCACCATGGAAAAGAGTCATAATTCCTTAGAGGGCTCTCTTGAAATTCTCTTGAACTTGTCATTCTGGGCAATTCCTGAAATGACTGATACTATTAATTTTGTTGGGAGGACAGATTTCTATTTTCCCCTTTTAACCAATGAAAGCCTCAGTACATCGACTTTTATTAATGAAAAATTGCAGTACATTGCAATTTGGGTTTTGTTTTTGTAGCTCTGGCCATTGATTGTATCACTTATAAATAAATAATTACATCCTACTCACCAATTGTTTTTATTAAAGTAATTGCTAAGAAACAGGGGGCAGTCATATGAACAGGTTAAAAACAAAGGTTAATAAAGTATTTCTGATTCTGATTAATGCTAAAATAATTATCAAGGCTTCCCGCTGTACACACTGGTCCTTTAATTATCCACCATATACCATAGTTTTGTACACTGACAGCTTTCCTGTGTAATGAGGGATTAGTGTTAGATAATGAACACACTCACTTTGAATTTTATCTCCAAATAGCTATAATGGCTAAACTGTGTTATCATCTAATTACTCATGTTTGTTGGCCTTTCAGACCCATTTTTTGGTTGTTGCCACTCCCATTTTCTAAACATTTCAGCATTTACTTTATACCTCTGTATTGTATTGGGTATACCCAATTCTAAACTCCCTCTGATGTGCGTACTTCAGTAGTCTTCTGCAAGCTTTTGCACTGTCCTAGGATAACAAAGGCATTACATAGTTGTCCAATTTTCATGATTGGATGGAGTATGGAATAAGGAATACTTGCATGCATAATCATGTATCTCTCTCATCCATCTTTGGGCAAGTATCGATTCTTCTGTGACTAATGTTAATCTCATAAAGATCTTTACTCCCTAAAGTCAAGCTACAGAAGCTAAATGACTTATACTACTAGCCCATTTTTTGGGTGAGCCTATCTAACATGCAAGTCTTACATGTCACCGCAATTATTTTCTGGACGGGACGCTGGGCTATAAATTAAGTATACCCACTTCTCCAGGCACCACTACAACAGCAGTACAAGTTTTCCTTTAAAACTACTAATGCCTCCAAAAGTCAGACTTTCCTCGTTTCTCTGCCACACTGCTTCCAATAAAGTAATTACAGTAAAAGCCTGTGATGTCTAAATGACATCGAACAAGTCAACTGGTCTACCTTTAACCACAGTTATGCTCTCAAAGGGCATCATGGAACTCCTGTCGGCAAGATCCGAATTTTCCCATTTCTTCCTCTCCCTCTCCATAAACACCCATCAATCAAAGTCACGCTACAAGAATCAAAACTGGCTTTTCCCATTTTTCCAACCTAAAGTGCACATCCATCAAAGCAGTGCTCCACAGTGAAAATGTCTGTGCCCATTTCTCCCTGCATTAAGCACACGATTATCACGTTCTCTGCCCGCTTCCTTCATAAAACAGACATATCATCTATCAAGGCTGCACGTCCTGGATTCAACAGGCTGTTCTTGTGGGAGACATAAACTGGTGGAAGGGCCTGTTCAGATATTCATGGAAACAGTGGAGGTCGGTTGTGTGGATGCGCTTGATAGTCCGCCTCCATGAATTAGCGGCAGCAGCAGCCCTCTGAGGGCTCATAAAACTTGATGGGTTTGTCTGGCTGCAATGAGCACTAGGTAATACAAAGGCACAGATGTGTGTGTGTATGAGTGTGTGTTTTACATTTAATTTTCCAGCCTTTGAGTAAGTGGTTTTTAGTTATTGATAATGGCCCAAAGAACAAAGATGTTTTTCCCCCAAGCTGTTCAAGTCCTTTAAAAGAGTACTTTACAGTGCATGGTAGCTTAAAGGATGATGCATGTATAGATAAATGAAGTCATTCTTCAGACAGACGCATACACATAAAGAGGATGTGTAACACAGTCTTAATACAGACATATGGTACATGCTGAGTGACAGCAATTTAACTCAACCGAAAGAAAACCACAGGAAGGTCAGGAGAATAAAAGGGAACACCAAAGAGGGAAAACAAGCACAGAAAGGGTGTCACTGATCCAAAAATAAAGATACCTGACATTAGAGGAAGAACAGCGTAAGAGTGAAATTGACAAGTATGGATGTCAAAAGGAAGACAGACAAGAACAGCAAGAGGAGAGATGCAGTAATAGTGTGAAAACCAGTTATCTCAGTGTTTGTGCTGCTGGGTGTTCAGGCCACAGCTGGACATGAGAGAAAGCTGACATTATTCTACCAGGGAGGGGGTCAGGTACTGTATTATTACGCCGCAGGCATTCAGAGAGGAAAATTCATGAGATGGCAATATTTGGAACCAGCGGGCAATGTGTTCAAATTAAACAAGGGTAATGGTGGGCAGCTATTCACAGCAAGTAAAGTGTATTTCCATTTAGTCTTAAGCACGCTTCTCTCAAAGGTGCTCTATCATGTCAGCTCATGGGCAGAGACATTTAGCCTTCTCTGACTTGTGTTGACCTGTAACCTGCAAGCGTCTATGGTGTTATCTAACTCCCGCCTGTCATAAGTAGTATGTGTATAAGAAAATCTACCTGTGTATGGAGATCCAATTTGTTTAATAATAAACACGTTAATGAATCAACAAATTAAGACACTATAAAATAATAACAGAATATGATTAAAGACAGACAGAATATATAATACTAAAACAAAATATTATATTTTATTATGATATATACATCCCTCATCCTCTATCCCTCATCCCCCATCCCTTCATCCCTCAAACCTCCTACAGTTTATTACCTTGGTTCACCTTTATCCATTATATGCAATAAACCATTGTAATTCCATTTCCTTATTGGTGCAGTCTTTCTTACTGAACCCAGTTTATGGTTTCGTTTTATTAGATTAGTGGTTTTTATGTCAATATTTCCCCTTTTCAAACTCTGCTGTCAGGGGCCAATTTCCCCAGTGATCATTCTATTTTATAATACTATTTTTTATCAGTCTTTGTCTGTCAATCAAGACAAACTGACAGAGCCAGTCATTGACTGTCTACTTATTCAGACCAAAGCAACACACATATGTACACGCTTTGGATTTCCATACCACATAACCCCATTGTGTCCAGTGCATGTTCCTTTGTCTATGGAAACAAATCTTGAAGCAAATGAATGCACCACAATCAAGGAAATAGGAATCAAACAAATAATAAACATTCAGTTATTTCCTGTTTCTTTCTTTCTGACAACTATGGTATTCTTAAGTTAAGGAAAAGATTGTGGTCACAGTTTTAAATCAGTGTTAGTTTATTTTATTATCTGAACCACAAGTATCCCCAAAATCTGTAACCCATAATGTCTGATATAGTGCTATATCCAGCACATTCACCATAGCTGGAAGTGCTCTTGGCTCTTGGGTTTGTTTGGTTGTACTGGTCCATATAGCGATGTCAGCACTGTCTAAGGCTACGGTGACACTGCAAGCCTCAGTGCTCAATTCTGAACTACTGTTCAGATCAGAATTTTTTGTTTGGCTGTTTACATTACTTTTTAAATGTGATCCATATCAGATTCCAGTGAGAACAGGTCACGGTCCCGAAGTGACCCACATAACGAATGTAGATCTACAGTGACGCTAAAGTCACATGAATTCTGATGTGACTGTTCACACTGCGAAGAATCAGACCTGAATCTGATTTGGACCACATATGAAAGTGGTCCCAAACAGAACTTCATGTGATTCGTGATGTTTACACTGTCATGGAAAAATCTGATCTGAGTCACATATGAGCAAAAAAAATCAGCAGCCTAATAAATTAGTAAATAGTAGAGATTTTTCATGATCATGTTTTGATCAACGTGAAAGTGATATTTCCACTGCAAAATACTCTGTCATTGTAAAAAACTATCGATTGCAACATAATAAATATGTCCCTCTACACACCACAGTGTCCAGTGGTCGTGTTTTAGCTAATTAACCCCCCCAGCAGTCTCTCTTTTCATCACTGACCACATCTTGCTCCCTCCCTGCAATTTCCCACAAATGAGCTTCCGAAGCCAGAGAGAAGGGAGCTGATGGAGAGGCACCATTTCATATTCCCACTGACACACGCACGCACGCACGCACGCACGCACGCACGCACGCACGCACGCACACACGCACACACGCACACACACAGATTCATGAGACATGCACACACACATATAAGATCTTAGACGCACGTTCACACACAGACCCACCAACGCAGACTGAATAATTCACTAAGACCAGACCTTGGAGGCTTTTCAGTCTGCCAGTTTGTGTGTGTGCATGCAGTGTGTGTGTGTGTGTGTGTGTGTGTGTGTGTGTGTGTGTGTGTGTGTGTGTGTGTGAGCGAGTGTGTATGTGTGAGTGTGTGTATGTGCTCGGAATCTCCCTGAGTACGCTGCGTAGGCGGATAAGGAGGGAAGCCCGTGTGTTAGAAGCACAAGTCAACACACCAGCTCTGTGCCTGCCAGCTACAGAGACAGAAAGATAAAGAGAGAGAGCGAGATTAAGGAGAAAGGAGAGAGAGAGATAGAGAGAGAGAGAGAAATGTATGGAGAAATAAACAGGAAGAAAGGATAAAACAGAGAGCAATGTTGAGAAAAAAGGAGGAAATAGAGAAAGAAGTAGACGTATGTGATTGGTTGTGTTACAGTGACAGGCTGAGAAGAATTTTTTTTGTCTCTGCCCATTTCTAACTGTGCAATTGCCATGGAAACTGAAGATTTGACACATGCAAAATTCTCAAACACAGAGCTGACACTCACAATACATTCTGACTGAATGTAGGACCCTACCTACCAGCCAACATATCAGTGTCCAAAACATGTTTATTCTCAGATTTCTGTAACGATCATAGTACCAGCCTACAGACACTGACTTAACTAATATACAGGTCTACAGAAGGACCCACTGTGGTAGAATAGAAAATTAAGCCGAAATCTCTCCGATAAAACCCCTGTTGGTTATGTTGTGTTTTCCATGCTTTTCTTAGTCAACTAGTAGTTGTTAGATAAAGCCAATAGTCGGCTAGTTGGCGCATGTTAACAGAAAAAGCGGTAACAGACAACCACCAAGGAGACTGAACATTTAGTTCATTTATTTCAACACAGTATAATATCACAAGTCTCATTGTTCAAAACGCTGAATAAATAATTAAAATAAATACTCACAGACTTTTCCATATGATGAATAATGTGTAACATTAACAGTAACAAATCAACTCGCTACAAACTCACTCCTCTTCCTCTGTTTCATGCCTCTTCTGTCCCTGCCTGAACCCGCCATGTCTTCACCCCAAAGGTCAGAGTCCTGGTTGGATCCGTTGGTCTCAGAGACCGTGAGCACAGTTCTGTTGCTCATTCCAGCTTGCTCGTACACTAGCAGTGTTTTTAACTCCCCCTGTCCTTCGAGCTCCCAGTCCAGATAGCAAATAGGACCACTAATTAGCTAGTGGCATCAGCTTGTACAGTAAGCATATGTAATGGTCACCGGTAAGTGACTCCCTGTGTAAGAGATAAGGTCCCTGTTGCAACAATCGTCTGATACTTCATCCCAGTGAAAAGAGTTTGACATCTTGTTTCTCTCGATTATTAGGGGGCAGCCCTAGTTATATTATGTTGTAGCAGTATTTCCTCCCCTCACCTTGTGCTAGACTGCAGTTTTATTTTTGCTGGCTGCATTGGTCTGAGCTATACAGAGTTTCAGAGAAATGATGACTAGGAATAATACTGTCGTCAATGTCCATTGAGTCATACTGTGTGAATTGTAAGGGGGTGTTTCCATCTTAATACTAGTATTTTAGCAGCCACCACAGAGAAAGTGATGAGCATGTAAAAGTCAAGCCTTTTGTATTTTAGTAATAAGAGCTCTAATTATATTTGATAACAAGAGTGAACAAGCCTCGACATCAGAACAATCCCACACTGCATGCAAGTAAGGTTTCGTTATGGAAAATAGGCAACAAAGTAAAATCTATGTGTAAGTTTTGATTTAGCAGTACCCACTTATAGAGTGCTCTGAGCCATGTGCCAGAGATATGGTGTGTCTCGTCAAGTTTTTTAAGTTTAGTCATGTTAGTCCTTCCTGTTTTATTTTGTACTCACCTTTTCCCTCACTATTCAAACCCTGACTTCCTCCCTTTGTGTGATTTTCCCGCCTTTGTAATTGTCTGCCTCGCCCCTGATTGCTTTCACCTGTTCTCACTTACACATGGTATAAATAGTCCTTGTCTCCCTTTGTCTTTGTCAGTTTGTCTTGTTCAGTAAGTCAATGAGTATTGTCAAGTGTTGTAATTCAGAGTCCAGGTTATTCCATGTACCAATTGAAGTTAGACTTTTGTTGGAAAAATAAATATAATTTTTTTCTACAACTTCGTCTGTGCCAGAGTCGTGCATTTGGGTCCACCTATATAGTGTCAGAGGTCGTGACACGATAGTGTGCATCATAGAGTACTGTAGCTGTAAACCAATCCAGCCTCCAGCTGTCAGCTCACAGGTGGGACACATTGGTAATCCTACTGATTACCCAGTCAGTCAGACAATACTCCCCGCTCTCTCACAGTGCCAGAGAAATAATTAAAACTCATTGCAAAAGTGTTTATTTACCAAAAATGAAAACGCTGCCACAGCACAATATCTCTTTCCAAAATGTACTCGTATTTCCGTCCCATTAGAGATGCTGGCCGGACACTCGCAAGTTGGCAAGACATAATGTGCTGATGTCATCAGTGTGAGACAGCTGACAGGAGGATGGGGGGTCCTGTCATGTTTTGACAGCCCAAGCATTTATTTCAGTCCACACAGAGTTGGATTTTAGAGCTATTTCTACACAGTGTGTATAAATAATACATTTCTACCGATGTGCTTTCATTTATTTACTGAACAGAAAGGAGTTGACAGAAATACCTGCTGGCATATTGTCGTCTGTGTCAGCCCTTATCATGGGAGATACACAACACATATTCTAGCAAGTATATGAGGAAAGACAGGGCTACAGATACCGAAATACTTACTTACTTACTTACTACTACTCAGTTACTGAGTGCAACTAAGTTTTTTGCCTTTTTTCTCAGTTGTTTTGATGCTTACTTTTATCATACAGGCACTATTGAATATTACATTGTTTTTGGTAAAACTAACATCATTTGTAAATGCCAGGTTATGATCAGAGTGTATACGATATGTTGTTTGACTCTGTCTATAGGCAAAGATGTTTATAGCTGTTCTAAAAGGCCAGGCACTGCACTGTACACACAAAGAAGTACTACACAGTGAAGTAATGAGAAAAGAAAGCTGAGAGAGAAGTTCATATCGGCCCATTTTCTCAACTCCACACACCTCACCAATCACTCAGTGAAATTGGCATGCAGAGTCTCCAGTTGTGCCCACCCACGTGTGATTTTGGATAGCATGCCGGTGTGGTGGAAGCAGGAGAGGCGTAATGTAACAGCGTCGGTGTATTTCCACTGCATGGTATGGCTTGACTACTCGCGTTTGATAACTCTACTTCATTTTCCCCTCCAGTTAGTACTCCCTCATCGTAGGCAGGGCTGAACGTCATAGCCACACTATTCCAGCAGTCGGGAAACACACAGGAGCTTTACCTCCGTCATACTGCTGAAAAAGAAAGTCAACAGAACAGACATACGGTAAAGCCATTGTGTGTGTGCAGCGGTGTGCAGAAAGAGACAAAGGTGTAGTTGTGAATATCCAAATCTCAAAATTAAAAACTGACAACCTCTGCTGCCGGCTCAAAGGCGGAACAACAATGCCTCCCATTACATGTTTGCATGTTTCACACAGAAAGGGGAAGCGGAATGGCAGCGCAACAATCCTTGAACAGGCTGTGTAAAAGGGGCTTGACTTTGGAGAGTAGTAGGAGGAGGAATATAGGAATTGTTGTGTTTTTGTTACCTGAGAATGAGCCGTTTTTATCTACAGACGGCGCAGGTTGCCATGTTAAACCACCATGTATCTACAGTAGCCCAGAACAGACAAACCAAACACTGGCTGTAGATAGGGCCATTAAAGGAAAACAGCTAAAAAAAACAACTCCACAATAACCAATATGCATCCTGGTAAGGTCAAGTCTTGTGTGATGCTGTTGGTGTAGTGGTCCTATTTGAAATTGCATGTCACATGACACCCCTACATTAAATACAAAAGAAAACTTGTCACAGTGTATTAAAGAGTCTGGTAAGTAGTGGGAGAAACTTTTACAGTGAATGTGCTGACAGAGAAGCTTTCATCTGAGCAAATGGGCCACCATTTTTGTATTCTTAATCCAGTGTTAAAAGCAGCCATGGTACCACTCCTGTAGGTTACTAGAAATAATTTGAATGGAAATAAAAACATGGTCAGGAACAAATCCGACGCAAAATGCAATCTTAAGGTCACCTAACTCAAAGCTTGGTTTCCCTCCTTCCACACAGCTTGGGACTCAGTCATGCATCGTGGCACTTTTCAGAGAGTACACACCGGTCCAGTCCCCCAACAGTCGTTAAGAGTGATAATCCCCATAATCACCGCAATCCTTAATGGGCTGTTTCGCTCTGAAGTGTCTCAGGCAACAGTGTGTACAGCGTCTCCCTCTGCCTTAACGAGGTTATGCAGATTTATGCAAATGAGGTCTAATCCCTGGGACGCTGGGGACTCTGGGGTCTTTAAGTCGGTTAGCTGGCCCTTTTCTGTGCCAGCGCTCTCGGGTGGCAGAGGAGTCATCGGCAAGAGGAAGGGAGTACGTACAGGTGAGAGGGAAACAAAGAGCGAGCAGGATGAGAGAGGTGTGATCAAGTTTTAGAAGAGCCCGCAGGAGGGGGGCATGATGAATGGGAGGACGAGAATGAAAGGGCAGCTGCCAGGAGATAAAACAGTGACAAATAGAGGTGCAGGCAAAGGTCTGAGAGGAGAAGGGCGGGAAAATACTGGAAGCTACTACAACTCTGGATTTCAAGAGGGGAGGTGATAAACAGACACTCCCACACAACTAGAGCACTTACTCATCACAGCACCCATATATGAAAATGATACATTCATTTTGACTGCGTAAGACTATAATTAAGGCTTTTATATTATTTTTAGTATGCTGGAAAATCTCAAAACTCTGTTCGCACACTAATTATACACCTGCATCCGCTGTAGACATCTGCTTTGGACTGCTGCAGCACTGTGTTGCATACTGGACCAGGACTGACTTCCAAACTATTTGTGATGTCATAAATTGTGCTCATAGGCCCCGCCCCTTAAAATCAGATACTCAATGAGCACAGAGAAACTTTCCACTTTCAGCAGATGAATGTGAAAACATCCTTATAGTGTCAAACTCTGTCTCCGCATTCAAACAGCACACTGTAGGGACAAGAAGAAAACTGATTTTTAAGTAGAGGCGGACTAAGAGAATGTGTTTTCAGGATTCTAGAGGTTTCGGAACCAACAATATGGCAAACATGGCCACTTGATGCCTCGATTGGCCAGGTGTGTGAAGGTGAGAAAGTAGGCAACTTCTCTCACTTCTATCTTCTTTTCTGTTTTCTGGTTTGTGTATACTAACACTATGACATGGGACAATTTTTCATTTCTAACTTATAGCAGACATAATCTTCAAAGACTTGTGACTGAAACATGGCAGGATCATAATTTATCCAACCTGTTTAAGTGAGTAATCTTTGTGCATTGTGTATTTACTGAAAGCCAAAACTAGTCAATGATTGTCTGCTGGGAAGATTTTACTGCATTTTCATCATTATCTTCTTTATTCTTCTTGGCTTGTGTTTCAGGGAAGATGCTGCCGTTTTCCAGCTTTTCAGTACATCAAAGTACGAAATAAACATTCTGATTGCCTTTGAGTCCCTGAGCTTCACCTGACAAGTTGCTATTGATGCATTCAAGCTTGTCTCATCTTTTCACTGTGGTGAGAAAAAACACAGCAGAGATGCAGTGTTTGATGCTTTTTTTGTCTTTGGGGCACGCGTTTTTTGTAAAGGCGCAGCCAATTAGAAGCTGATGATGTGGAGGGAGATCTAACTCTCCCAGAGATGCTTCCAATGTGTGTGCCATGATGATAAAACAGAGAGGGAGCTCATCTTTCCCTCAATCGCTGTGCAGCCACAAACATTCAGCTCTGACTTTGAAAACACAGATTTTAAGAAGTGTTTTTTGTAAAAGCTACTTTCAGGGAATCTACAGCTTTTCAAAAGTTCATCTTACTCACTGGAGGGGGAGCAGCACGCGGCTTTAACAATAACAGAGAACATCCAACTGCACTGACTGGTAAACTTGATCA